>NC_089753.1:72056088-72071088 GCF_040412425.1 Macrobrachium rosenbergii | reverse complement strand
AAGATATGTGTCAGATTCTGAAGAGTAGCATTTTTGTTAAGATAGCCGCATCACAAGATTGTTCTAAAATGACATTGACGCATTTCTCGGGTTAACACTACTACCCTCGTACTGTGTTTACAAATATGATAATCCTATTTTTCATACATCTCTACTGCCTACCTAAAAGTTTAAACAATTTACAAATTTCATTTGATATTAAAGGATCAAATTTATACATCCCTTGACCGATATTCATATTATGGTTGTAACTTTCTTTTATAAAGCTAGATTCAATGACATTCCTTTCCAGTGCATTATTAGAATATACAATGCTTTTTGTCCCTACCCAGTTGAAAGCATGATTGTTCTCACTAACATGTACAAATATACCACTGTTCCCCCTGTGCATATCTCACACATTTCTTATGCTGTTCAATTCTTTTTTGCAATGCTTTACCGGTTTGGCCAATATTACAGTTGTCTGAAGACTTACACGGAATTTTATATACACACCCTTTCGTATTGTCAGGGGAGTTCTTGATAAGTACATTTTTCATAGTTTTATTGTTCTTAAATGCGACATTAACACCAAAATTCTTAAGAACATGAGGGATATCTTTCATATTATTATTATTATAAGGCAGAACAAGCAAATTTTTTGTGCTGCCAGAGTTCTTTCTGGTTTTGATACATAGTCTTTTTGCCGCTTCAAATACACTCTTTGCACACTATCAGGATATTTCATTTTCTTGCCTGCATTCCTAATCGTATCCTATTTCATCAATATATTCAGGGCTACATACCTGTAATGCTCATTTAAAAACATAGATGAAAGCACTGACTTTATAACCTTTTTCATTTTTGTCCAGAATAGAATGCATCATAGAAGAAATATTAGTGGGTTTTCTATACACACTGTATTTAAACCCATTACTATTTCTTCGTATGAGGACATCCAAAAAAACGGTAAGCAATTATTATCATTTTCCATTTCCATCGTGAATTAATTGATGGTACTAATTGATTTAACTTGGCAAAAAGTTATTTACATAGTGGGTTTTCAGCCATACACAAATTATGTCGTCAACATCTAACACCATGTTACATTACGTGATTATGTTGTTTAATATCTTCTTTTCAAAAATTCCATATATCGTTGCTTAACACTGGGATAGAGGTTACCATTGCCATACCAAAATTGTGTGAGTAAAACTTACCATTAAATTCAAATTTACAATCTTTTACACATAATTTAATTATTTCATTAAAAGTACTTTTAGAAAATGGGATATCCAGCTGTGTGTTTCTAACAATTCAGATAAAAACGCCATCAGATCATCAATTGGCACCTTTGTGAATAGTGATCCGACATCAAAATACAAGCCTGGATTCACTATTAATCTGTACAAAATTTTTTAGTTTATTTATCAGGTCACATTATTCGTGATGTTTGCATTTGAGATGGTACCTACTAATGGGGTTGAGAATATCCACTAAGTTCGCTAGCTTGTATGATGTGGAACCAACTGAACTGATAATTGGCCTGGCAGGAAAGTTTGTTTTGTGAGTTTTTATTGTACCATACATGTAAGTAGCGATGGAGAGGTCACCTAGAAACTTTATAAGGCTTTGTTACCTTTACTAGGTTTTTCATTTTCTTATTGAAATCACTATACACATTATCTAACAGGTTCTTATTTAATTCTTTTTCCATTTTTTTTATATATTCACTTTTATTTAAAATTATAAGAGCGCCTAATTTATCTGCTTTTGTCATGTATATTTTTATCTTTTTCAGTTCATTGATAGCAACTATAAATCTTTTGGGGACGTTTGTGTGTCTGCTTTTTTCATACTTCCATAAATCACCCTTTAACTATGTTCACTTCTTCATTCATTAAATCACTATATTTTTCCAAATTGCACAGTCCTTAGTTATTTCACAATGTTCCTTCCACTAAGAAATAAAGCAAAGTTTAAACTGTAGCCTAAGGCACTAGTTACATTTATATCCAGCTGTTTGTTTGCTAAGTTGACGACACATTCATGATTGGCGTTGTTGGTCCAAGGGCTTCTTTCAATTAACAGTTTCATTTTATTATCGTGTTTACGTTTCCAGTTTCCGATACAATCCTTTGATTCTCATCTTCACAATGGCAATATTCACGTGGAATCTCTCCAGTGTGGTGGTTTGAGGCTTCAAATGTCAGTCTTTCCTCGTGAGATCTTCAAAAATTTTTGGTTTCCAATGTTTTGATGTTGATATGTTTTTCCAATATGGCACGTTGTATTTCACCGAAGAAATGTCATGGTCTTTAATTTCAGCAAGGAATTAGTTATCATCGATCTTGGTATCACTTGTTCATCCCGACATTCACGTAAAAACAGCAGGTGTTCCTGATTTGGTATGAGCTTGAGGAGGGCGTCGGCAAATTCTCTGACGGCATATTCCTTGAGAAGTAAAAAGAACACATAAAGATCGGAAGGAGGAGTGGGTATCCATTGATGATTATTATATACTTTGTACGTGATTCATTTATCATCATAATACAGGTGAAAAATAAGAAACGGAGTGTAGGTCCAGACCGGTTTTCGACTTTATTTCCAAGCCATTGACGAAGGACTGATACAGAGTATGTGAGAAGTCACAAATATATATACTACAAGAACAGTACTGACGAACATACACAACCGTTAGAGGCTACATATCGCCCCCTCAGGCCGGTGTCGAGGTAGGAGTGGCTTTAAAACTCATTTGGCTAAAAATCACAATATACTCTCAGGGGTCAATGCTGATAAACAAACCATACGCCTTCTCAGATCCACACCTGACAGGTGTCACGGAGGCGGAGTTTGAAACTCATTAACACTACTACCCTCGTACTGTGTTTACAAATATGATAATCCTATTTTTCATACATCTCTACTGCCTACCTTAAAGTTTAAACAATTTTACAAATTTCTTTTGATATTAAAGGATCAAGTTTATACATCCCTTGACCGATATTCATATTATGGTTGTAACTAACTTTCTTTATAAAGCCAGAATCAATATCATTCCTTTCCAGTGCATTATTAGAATATACAATCCTTTGTTGCCCTTCCAGTTGATAGCATGATTGTTCTCACTAACATGTACAAATATACCACTGTTCCTGTGCATATCTCTGCACATTTCTTATGCTGTTCAATTCTTTTTGCAGTGCTTTCCTGGTTTGGCCAATATAAAAGTTGTCACAAGACTTACACGGAATTTTATATACACACCCTTTTTAGTATTGTTAGGGAGTTCTTGATAGGGTACATTTTTCATAGTTTTATTGTTCTTAAATGCAACATTAACACCAAAATTTTAAGAAGATGAGGGATATCTTTCATATTATTATAAGGCAGAACAAGCAATTTTTTTGTATTGTAAGGTTCTTTCTGGTTTTGATACATAGTCTTTTTTGCCGCTTCAAATACACTGTTTAATACACTATCAGGATATTTAATTTTCTTGCCTGCATTCCTAATCTTATCTATTTCATCATCAATATATTCAGGGCTAAATACCCGTAATGCTCTTAAAAACATAGAAGAAAACGCTGACTTTTTAACCTTATTGCTTTATCCAGAATAGAAATGTACATAGGAAGAAATATTAGTGGGTTTTCTATAGACACTATATTTAAACCCATTTCTAATTCTTCGTATGAGGACATCCAAAAATGGTAAGCACCCATCATTTTCCATTTCATCGTGAATTTAATTGATGGTACTAATTGATTTAACTTGGCAAAAAAGTTATTTACATCTTGGTTCCCTGGCCATACACAAATTATGTCGTCAACATACCTACACCATGTTACACTGATGTGGGATTATGTTGTTTAATATCTTCTTTTCAAAAAATTCCATATATAAGTTTCTTAACACTGGGGATAGAGGGTTTCCCATTGCCATACCAAAATTTTGTGAGTAAATTTACCATTAAATTCAAATTTACAATCTTTTACACATAATTTAATCAGTTCAATTAAAGTACTTTTAGAAAATGGGATATCCAGCTGTGTGTTCTCTAACAATTCCAGATAAAAACGCCATCAGATCATCAATTGGCACCTTTGTGAATAGTGATACGACATCAAAACTTACAAGCCTGGATTCACTATTAATCTGTACACTATTTAGTTTATTTATCAGGTCCACATTATTTGTGATATTTGCATTTGAAATGGTACCTACTAATGGGTTGAGAATATCCACTAAGTACTTCGCTAGCTTGTATGATGCGGAACCAACTGAACTGATAATTGGCCTGGCAGGAAAGTTTGTTTTGTGAGTTTTTATTGTACCATACATGTACGGTAACAATGGAGAGATCACACACAACTTTATAAAGCTTTCGTTACCTTTTAACAGGTTTTTCACTTTCTTATTGAAAACACTATTCACATTATCTAACGGGTTCTTATTTAATTCTTTATATGTGCTATCATCACCTAAAAGATTTTCCAGTTTTTCTATATATTCTCTTTTATTTAAAATTACGAGAGCGCCTGATTTATCTGCTTTTGTCATGTGTATATTTTTATCTTTTTTCAGTTCATTGATAGCAACCATAAATCTTTTTGGGACCTTTGTGGTGTCTGATTTTTTCATACTTCCATAAATCACTCCCTTGACTATGTTCACTTCTTCATTCGTTAAATCACTATATTTTTCCAAATTGCACAGTCCTTTAGTTATTTCCACACTGTTCCTTCCGCCAGGAGATAAAGCAAAGTTTAAACCGTAGCCTAAGGCACTAGTTACATTTCTATCCAGCTGTTTGTTTGCTAAGTTGACGACACATTCATGATTGGCGTTGTTGGTCCAAGGGCTTCTTTCAATCAACAGTTTCATTTTATTATCGTGTTTTACGTTTCAGTTTCCGATACACTTGATTCCTCATCTTCACATGGCAATATTCACGTAGGGAATCTCTCCAGTGTGGTGGTATTGAGGCTTCAAAATGTCGTCTTTTTCTCGTGAGATCTCTTCAAAATTCTTTTGGTTTCAATGTTTTGATGTTGATATGTTTTTCCAATATGGCACGTTGTATTTCACGAAGGGTTGGTCTTCTAATTTCAGCAAGGAATTAGTTATCATCGATCTTGGTATCACTTATTCATCCCGACTTTCACGTAAAAACCGCAGGTGTTCCTTGTTGGTATGAACTTGAGTGAGGGCGCCTGCAAATTCTCTGACGGCATATTCCAAGATGGGGAAAAGAACACTGAAAGATCGGAAGGAGCGTGTGGTATCCATTGGTGATTATTATCACTTTTGTACGTGATTCATTTATCACACATAACCACAGGTGAAAAATAAGAAACTGGGTGTAGGTCCTGACCGGTTTCGACTACATTTCCAAGTCATTGACGAAGGACTGATACAGAGTATGAGAAATCACAAATATATATACTACAAGAACAGTACTGACGAACATACACAACCGTTAGAGACTACGTATCCCCCTCTCAGGCCGGTGTCGAGGTAGGAGTGGCCTTTAAAACTCAATTGGCTAAAAATTACAATATACTCTCAGGGGACAATGCTGATAAACAAACCATACGCCATTTAAGAACAATAAAACTATGAAAAATGTACTTATCAAGAACTCCCCTGACAGTACTAAAGCGTGTGTATATAAAATTCCGTGTAAGTCTTGTGACAACATTCATATTGGCCAAACCGGGAAAGCACTGGAAAAAAGAATTGAACAGCATAAGAAATGTGTGAGATATGCACAGGGGAACAGTGGTATATTTGTACATGTTAGTGAGAACAATCATGCTATCAACTAGGAAGGGGCAAAAGGATTGTATATTCTAATAATGCACTGAAAGGAAATGTCATTGAATCTATTTTTATAAAAGAAAGTTACAACCATAATATGAATATCAGTCAAGGGATGTATAAAGTTGATCCTTTAATATCAAAAGAAATTTGTAAATTGTTTAAACTTTAAGGTAGGCAGTAGAGATGAATGAAAAATATGATTATCATATTTGTAAACACAGTACGAGGGTAGTAGTGTTAATGAATTTCCAAACTCCGCCTCCGTGACACCTGTCAGGTGTGGATCTGAGATGGCGTATGGTTTGTTTATCAGCATGGTCCCCTGAGAGTATATTGTGATTTTTAGCCAAATGAGTTTTAAAGGCCACTCCTACCTCGACACCGGCCTGAGGGGGGATATGTAGTCTCTAACAGTTGTGTATGTTCGTCAGTTCTATTCTTGTTATATATATATTTGTGACTTTTCATACTTGTATCAGTCCTTCGTCAATGGTTGGAAATAGAGTCGAAACGGTCAGGACCTACACCCTGTTTCTTTATTTTTTTTTCACACACACACACACACACACACACACACACACACACACAGATATATATATATATATATATATATATATATATATATATATATATATATATATATATATATATATATATATATATATATATATATATATATATATATATATATATATATATATAAATATATACACAAGGATTGAGGGCAGTGGAAACAGATTGGTACATAAAAACATCTTTATTTGTGCCGACGTTTCAAGACAACTAGTCTCATTTTCAAGGCTTCAATAAAACAATAAATATTGATAATACATATAAAATATACAAAAATCTCTTTAAAAACATTTGTACATAACCATAGTTTATATGCGTTGCTGGGGTACCAAACTATATAGAAGGGAGAAGGAGGGCGACTGGAATACTGGTAAGTGAAAACAAGGAAGATTGTTAGGACAGGTAGAGAGGGGGAGTGAGTTTTGGACATTCAACAGTGGTACTGTCTGTTTGATAATTATCGATTCCAGAATAGAGAGTGCTAGCTCGGAAGAGGCCCTTGTAATGATTTTTTAAATTGATTTATTCAATGTTATTACCACATTTTTGGCTTGCTCCTGATATTTTGAAAATTCAGATTACTTAGTTTATTGCCCGTCTGATAGCTCACACCTTTGTGAGAATCGGCGCGAACCATAAGAAGTCTTTGTGTGCAACCCACGTAAGTTCCTTGACAACACCGAGGATAATCATATTCATATACTACCACAGACGTCATAAGGTCGCTTAAACGGTCTTTAATACTGAATAAAGAACCAATTTTCAAAGGATTCTTTGGAATTAGATTCATTTTTACGGCTCCATAATGGCTAGAAATAATTTGAGAAAGCTTTTGGCTAAAATTTTTATCATGTACAAATGGAACACTGGCATAGTTTGGGAACAGTTGGAATCTTGTACTTTGGCATGAAGTTGTCCTCTAATATTTTCCGCACATATTGAAAGAATAAGTTTGATGGAAAATAATTGTTGGTGAAAAACAGTGTAAAATTGTCTTTCCTTATTAAAACATGTCAGTTGAGGATAAATGGAAGGCTCTATATAAAAGAGTAGACAAAGCATTTAGTTTAAAATTTTAAAAAAGCTACTATAAAAGTTGGATCCTAAACCAGTAAAAAGTGGGTTTCTCCAAATACTGTGTTAAAACAGTCTGATTCTAGTGAAACTGAGACATCTAAAAGGATAACTTATTATCTTGTTCAACTCCAATACTAAATTTTATATTCGGATGTCTACTGTTAGCGAAATCGAGGAATGCTTCAGCATCAGACCTGAGATCTAAACAAGGTAAAGTATCATCTACATACCTTTTGTAGAATAAAGGGTAAATATTGAGAGAGCAGCTGTCCATCAACTGCTCCTCGAAGTGACACATAAAAATATTTGCGAACGTTGGTCCCAGAGGGGAACCCATCGCCATCCCATCAATTTGTTTAAAAGCAGTGTTATTAAAAATAAAGGCAGTGTCCAGCACAACAAGTTCAAGGAATCATCTAAAATCATCGGATTTAAAATTATGGAGTAAGGTATTAGGATCTCTTCAACAGGAACATTTGTGAATAGAGACTCGACATCAAGGCTAGCCATAACTAAGTCTGAGTCTTGAGGGAGAATGGCGTTCTTGAACATGTAAGAGTTCGTCAACGTATATTCATTTCTGGTGAGATGTTCTAAAAGGGGGACCAGAAATTTTGCCATTTTATAATTTGGGGTGTCGTAGGTTGTCAGTATAGGCCTCATAGGACCACCTTCCTTATGAGTTTTAAGGAGACCATATAAGACACCGAAAGAACCACCTGTGCTAAAAAGAGACCGATATACCTCTTCAGAAATAGTTTTATTCTTTTTCAAATGGTTTAAAAAGCGGTTTATTTTATCCTCGATTTTAAAAATGGTACTGAAAGCAGGGGTCCCAAGTGACTGAAATTTGGTAACGTCACTTAAAATAGTATTAACTTTATTATAATAATCATCTCTATCCAGAATGACAGTACCTTTTCCCTTATCTGGTCGAGTTATGATAATAAATTTGTTTGAAGCCAGTTATTTCATGATTTCCAAATCACTTCTCTGGAAGAAAGGAGTCCAGCAGGTTGTTAACGACCGATAAGTGTTTTGAGCCAGCTGAGAAATTTCGATTTGAACTTTATTTATATTAGCATTTAGTGGTAAGTTTTCTGACCTGTGGAATAATAATTCCAACGGAAGAAAGAATCTGGAATATGGAGGTCGATAATTTGGCAAAAAATCAGACCAAGTGATAGCAAAATTCTTCTCTGCTAGACAACACATATTTGGAAAAATTAAAGACAGTACCGGAATTTTTATTGAAAGTAGGAATAGTAATGCCCAAGTTTTTAATTTTTTTTTGGTGAACTCTTTGTGTTAGTGATACAAAGGTGTTAATATTTTTATTAACAAGGTCTTTAAAAATGAGAAAATCAATAATGGAAAGTATGCTAAGAAAAGGTTGGTACAAGGTGTCGTACAATTTGACAGTTTGGTTATAGTTTTATCTTTTACATCAATTCCCATGGCCAATAATTTCTTGGAAATACAATTTTTACACTGTTTTTTCACCAACAATTATTTTCCATCAAACTTATCCTTTCAATATGTGCGAAAAATATTAGAGGACAACTTCATGCCAAAGTACAAGAATCCAACTGTTCCCAAACTTCAAGTCTATGCCAGTGTTCCATTTGTACATGATAAAAACTTTAGCTAAAAGCTTTTTCAAATTATTTCTAAGCCATTATGGAATAATAAAAATGAATCTAATTCAAAGAATCCTTTGAAAATTGGTTCTTTATTCAGTATAAAGACCGTTTAAGCGACCTTTTTTATGACGTCTGTGTAGTATATGAATATGATTATCCTCGGTGTTGTCAAGGAACTTACGTGGGTTGCACCCAAAGACTTCTTTAAGGTTCGCGCCGATTCTCACAAAGGTGTGAGCTATCGAACGAGCAATAAACTAAGTAATCCTGAATTTTCAAATATCAGAGCACAAAAATGTGGTAATAACATTGAATACGATCAATTTAAAATCATTACATGGGCCTCTTCCGAGCTAGCACTCTCTATTCTGGAATCGTTAATTATCAAACAGACAGTACCACTGTTGAATGCCCAAAAACTCCTCCCCCTCTCTACCTGTCGTAACCGTCTTCCTTGCTTTTCACTTACCTGCACATAGTCGCCCTCCTTCTCCCTTCTATAGTTTGGTACCCCCAGCAACGCATAAACTATGGTTATGTACAAATGTTTTAAAGAGATTTTTGTATATTTTATATGTATTATCAAAATTTATTGTTTACTGAAGCCTTGAAAATGAGACTAGTTGTCTTGAAACGTCGACACAAATAAAGATGTTTTTATGTATCAGTCTGTTTCCCACTGCCCTCAACCCTAATATGTCTGACTGATTGTTGTCCTGCTATCTGTCTCCTTTATATATATATATATATATATATATATATATATATATATATATATATATATATATATATATATATATATATATATATATATATATATATATATATATATATATTCATATATGTATATATATATATATATATATATATATATATATATATATATATATATATATATATATATATATATATATATATATATATATATATATATATATATATATATATATATATATATATATATATTATTATATATATAAATATATATAAATATATATATATATATATATATACATATATATATATATATATATATATATATATATATATATATATATATTATATATATATATATATATATATATGTATATATATATATATATATATATATATTTATATATATATATATATATGTATATATATATATATATATATATATATATATATATATATATATATATATATATATATCTTATATATATATGTATATATACATATATATATATATATATATATATATATATATATATATATATATATATATATATATATATATATATATATATATATATATATATATATATATATATATTATATATATATATATATATATATATATATATATATATATATATATATATATATATAAATATATATATATATATATATATATATATATATATATATATATATATATATGTATATATATATATATATATATATATATATATATATATATATATATAATATATGTATGTATATATATATATATATATATATATATATATATATATATATATATATATATATATATATATATATATATATATATACATATATATATATATACATATATATATATATATATATATATATATATATATATATATATATATATATATATATATATATATATATATATATATATATATATATATATATATATATATTCTCTATATATATATATATATATATATATATAATAGTCTGATATAGGTGACCTTTGAAAAGTTGGGTCAGCTGTTTGCAGGGTCCATTTTGACTATACACAGCAAATAGGAAAATGCTGAACCATTCGCATACCACAGGAAGTCGCAAAACCTCCTAGTGATAGACACCGGCACAAAAAAATGCAGTGTCAGATCAGAATGTTCTAGAACTGAACCATTACAAAATCCGGTTTTGAAGAAAGCTTATTAAAAACATGCCAGTTCGAGGATAAATGGAAGGCTCTATATAAAAAGTAGACAAAGCATTTGTTTAAAATTAAAAGCAGCTACTATAAAGTTGGATCTAAACCAGTAAAAGTGGGTTTCTCAAACACTCGTGTTAAAACAGTCTGATTCTCGTGAAACTGAGACATCTAAAAAGGATAATTAATTATCCTGTTCAGTTATATCAATACTAAATTTTATATTCGGATGTCTACTGTTGAAATCGAGAATGCTTCAGCATCAGAGCGAGATCTAAACAAGGTAAAGTATCATCTTTATAACCTTTTGTAGAATAAAGGAAAATAGTTGCTGGTAATAAGCTGTCCAGCAACTTAGAAATCAGTTAAGTCTAAAAATATATTGCGAACGTTAAACCAGAAGCCATCGCCATCCCATCAATTTGTTTAAAAGCAGTGTTATTAAAAATAAAAGATTCTGTCAGCACAGCAAGTTCAAGGAATCGTCTAAAATCATGAGTAAATTAAAATTATGGAATAAGGTATTAGGATCGGAAATAATTTACGCAGTTTATAATGTCAATGGTCTCTTCTACAGGAACATTTGTGAATAGAGACTCGACATCAAGGCTAGCCATAACTAAGTCTGAGTCTTGTGGGAGAATGGCGTTCTTGAACAAGTAAGAGTTCGTCAGGCACATGGATATTCATTTCAAGGGTGAGAGGTTCTAAAGGGGACCAGAAATTTTGCCAATTTATAATTAGGGGTGTCGTAGGCTGTCAGAATAGGCCTCATAAAATGCCTTATGAGTTTTAGGAGACCATATAAGACATCCGAAAGAACCACCTGTGCTAAAAACAGACTGAAATATCACCTCTTCAGAAATAGCTTTATTCTTTTTCAAATGATTTTGGTCGGTTTATTTTATCCTCGAGACACAAAAAATCCTGTTTTGAAAGCAGGGGTCCCAAGTGACTTAAATTTGGTTTGTTCTTAAAATAGTATTAACTTTATTATAATATTCATCTCGATCCAGAATGAAATACCTTTTCCTTATCTGGTCGAGTTAAGATAATATCTTTGTTTGAAGCCAGTTTTTCAAGATGCCCAAATCACTTCTCTGGAAGAAAGGAGTCCAGCAGGTAGTTAACGACCGATAAGTGAACAGCCAACCGAGAAATTTTTATTTGAATTTATTTATATTAGCATTTAGTGGTAAGTTTTTTAACCTGTGGAATAATAATTCCAACGGAAGAAAGAATCTGGGGAATATGAAGGTCGATAATTTGGTAGGCAAAAATCAAGACCAAAATGCCCAAAACTCCTCCACCTCTCTACCTGTCGTAACACGTCTTCCTTGCTTTTCTGAAGAGAAAATTCCAGTCGCCCTCCTTCTCCCTTCTATATAGGTTGAACCCCAGCAACGCATGAACTATGGTTATGTACAAATGTTTTTAAGAGATTTTTGTATATTTTATATGTATTCTCAATATTTATTCTTTTATTGCAGCCTTGAAAATGAGACTAGTTTGTCTTGAAACGTCGGCAAAAATAAAGATGTTTTTATGTATGAAGTCTGTTGTGAAACTTAACAATCCTTGATATGTCTGACTGATTTGCTGTCTGCCTGTATCCTTTATATTGGAGATTGATGTTGGAAGCGCTCACTTCTCCACCATGTCAGCCTAGGTACCCTCTTCGCCGTCTTGTTTCTTTGGTGTTTCGTCTGCAAGGTTGTACTAATGTCCACGAAATATAAGAACGAAATATGGCCTCCCGTTACTACAGGAATGTCGCCGTTTGGAGAAGGCTGGACATTAAAGACTGTAAAAGCTCCCTTGATAGAGATTTTCTCCAATACTGCCAGCTGAACAACACCATCTATGTTAAAAAGTTCATTAGAATTTAAACTCTATCGGTCTTCACTGTTTTTACTCAGCTATATACTGATTTTTACCACCAAGAAATTAGCCAGAAAGTGATGTAAAAGATAAAACTATAAGCAAACTGTCCAATTTACTTTATGACACCTTGTACCAACCTATTGTAGCATTCTTTCCATTATTGATTTTATCATTTTTAAAGACCTTGTTAATAAAAATATTCACACCTTTGTATCACTAACACAAAGAGTTCACCAAAAAATTAAAAACTTGGGCATTACTATTCCTACTTTCAATAAAAATTCCGGTACTGTCTTTAATTTTTCCAAATATGTGTTGTCTAGCAGAGAAGAATTTTTGCTATCACTTGGTCTTGATTTTTGCCTACCAAATTATCGACCTTCATATTCAGATTCTTTCTTCCGTTGGAATTATTATTCCACAGGTTAAAACTTACCACTAAATGCTAATATAAATAAAGTTCAAATAGAAATTTCTCAGTTGGCTCAAAGCACTTATCGGTCGTTAACTACCTGCTGGACTCCTTTCTTCCAGAGAAGTGATTTGGAAATCTTGAAAACTGGCTTCAAACAAAGATATTATCATAACTCGACCAGATAAGGAAAAGGTACTGTCATTCTGGATCGAGATGAATATTATAATAAAGTTAATACTATTTTAAGTGACCTTACCAAATTTCAGTCACTTGGGACCCCTGCTTTCAGTACCATTTTTAAAATCGAGGATAAAATAAACCCTTTTTAAATCATTTGAAAAAAAGAATAAAGCTATTTCTGAAGAGGTATATCGATCTCTTTTAGCACAGGTGGTTCTAACGGTGTCTTATATGGTCTCCTAAAACTCATAAGGAAGGTGTTTCTATGAGGCCTATTCTGACAGCCTACGACACCTAATTATAAATTGGCAAAATTTCTGGTCCCCTTTTAGAACCTCTCACCAGAAATGAATATACGTTGACGAACTCTTCTTTGTTCAGAACGCCATTCTCCTCAAGACTCAGACTTAGTTATGGAAGGCCTTGATGTCGAGTCTCTATTCACAAATGTTCCTGTAGAAGAGACCATTGACATTATTATGCGTAAATTATTTCGGATCCTAATACCTTATTCCATAATTTTAACTCCGATGATTTTAGATGATTCCTTGAACTTGCTGTGCTGGACACTGCCTTTATTTTTAATAACACTGCTTTTAAACAAATTGATGGGATGGCGATGGGTTCCCCTCTGGGCCCAACGTTCGCAAATATTTTATGTGTCACTTGAGGAGCAGTTGCTGGACAGCTGCCCTCTCAGTATTTTCCTTTATTCTACAAAGGTTTGTAGATGATACTTTTACCTTGTTTAGATCTCGGTCTGATGCTGAAGCATTCCTCGATTTCGCTAACAGTAGACATCCGAATATAAAATTTAGTATTGAAGTTGAACAGGATAATAAGTTATCCTTTTTAGATGTCTCAGTTTCACTAGAATCAGACTGTTTTAACACGAGTATTTGGAGGAAACCCACTTTTACTGGTTTAGGATCCAACTTTTATAGTAGCTTTTTTTAAAATTTTAAACTAAATGCTTTGTCTACTCTTTTATATAGAGCCTTCCATTTATCCTCGAACTGGCATGTTTTTAATAAGGAAATACAATTTTTACATTCCTTTTTTTTCAACAATTATTTTCCATCAAACTTATTCTTTCAATATGTGCTGGAAAATATTAGAGGACAACTTCATGCCAAAGTACAAGATTCCAACTGTTCCCAAACTTGAAGTCTATGCCAGTGTTCCATTTGTACATGATAAAACTTTTAGCCAAAAAGCTTTCTCAAATTATTTCTAAAGCATTATGGAGCCGTCAAAAATCAATCTAATTCCAAAAGAATCCTTTGAAAATTGGTTCTTTATTCAGTATTAAAGACCGTTTAAGCGACCTTATGACGTCTGGGGTAGTATATAAATATGATTGTCCTCGGTGTTCTCGAGGAACTTACGTGGGTTCCCAAAGACTTCTTAAGGTTCGCGCCGATTCTCACAAAGGTGTGAGCTATCGAACGGGCAATAAACTAAGTAATCCTGAATTTTCAAATATCAGGAGCATGCCAAAAAATGTA
>NC_089753.1:72033588-72053588 GCF_040412425.1 Macrobrachium rosenbergii | reverse complement strand
ATAATAACAAATTCATGCTCGGTTCTCTAAATTGTAAAAGGTGGTCACATATCTAGATATTCCTATCACTTCTGTTTTTGGGCCACAAACAAAACAATCTCTTCACGTCTCCCTTATAATTTCCCGTCTGTTTTATTTTCCCAGAAGTCTGTAGAGATATTCCATAATTATGTGGATCCTTTTGCTGTGCTAGTTTGACTAAGAAACATTTGGAAAATAGTGCTGTCATTGGAACATGTGATTAAGGTAAATATCAACATAAGAGCAGTGTTTGATTTGAAATACACAAATTTGACGTTTTGACGCCAGGGAGGCCCCAGGTCAATTTTGGCCAAAATTTTATGAATGGTTTATATTTTGTTCAATGTTGGGTAAAATCTGAATATGTTGAAAGCATTAGAACACACCAGAAATAAGCCATCATTTTTGCCTTGTAGATATATGGTGGGCTACACCTGAAAATAACCAATCTAGCGTAACCTATTTAGTATCTAACCTTTTCTGGTACCGTATGTCTGTTGGAGAGTGGGTAGAAGTATCTTTTAAGACTATAATAAGTAACGGCAGCGAATGCAGTGAGGGGTCAGGGCTACAGTAGTACTCATTTCAGAGGGAATATGACCAAACCAGACTTACCTTGATCAAATCTAACCTAACCTAACCTGCTATGCCTTAACCTCACTCAGCAGTTTATACAAATGCCTGTAATGATTGTTAAAAAGCCTATAATTCCTTGACAGTTTAGGTTATAATTGAGCATTAGGTAGTTTTATGGAACAGGTCTGCACAAAGTTTTGTGTAGTGCTTTTAGCGTAAGCTTATAAAGTATTGATATTGGTTTAAATGTGTTTGCATAAAGTTAGCGAGAAAACTCATAAAACTGCCCAACAATGTTAGTTAAACATCACCCCTTCCCTGTATCCAACAGTTCTAGAGAATGCCAGTGAGTAAAACTAGTATTTTTTGGGTGCAGAGGTAGGGGGGGAAATTTAAAATGTGCAAAGTGCTAGTCAAAAAGCTTGGAATGCGCACATCACAATATAATCAGTTGAAAAATACATAACTCCTGCACGCCAACAGTAGCAAATACCCAAAAATGGAAATACAGCTAGGACAGTTATAGTGATGCATGTTAACCAAACTTCGGGTGTGGGTCCCTATCTGACCAATGGGTGAAGCCCATCTGAACCCCGTAACTGTGTCCAGAATACTGTAAATTGAAGAGCCAAGTACTGTACAGTGGTACGTTTCTCAAACATAGACTAACCCGACTTTCTCTTTTGGGAGTTTTGATAGGTAAACCAACCCATGTCCCATGGAGATAGGTATGGCCATACCATATAAGAAATTATTGTTAAACTGTAGTATACTCACTTGAAATCACAGATTTAAAGGTTAGTCAATTGCAAAACTTAAACACATTCAAATTAGATATTTTCCTGTGAAAATGATCAAAACATGAAAACCATCATATACCATACCCTGTTCAATAATTAAAATCTCTTACCCCAAGTAGGGTGGTCGTTTTCTGAGTCTGCACACATCCAAAGTGGATACAAGTACTGTAGGTCATTTTTCCTGTGAACTATAGTTTGAGCTAAATAACACTATATTGTGTCAAATGTCTCATTGTTAAGTTACAAGTATGGGCTTAGAAGAGCCTACTCAGGTGAAAGTTTTCAAAAGTATAGCCATGGCTTTAAAATTAGGAAAAATTAGGACTAAAAGCACATTTTGACGTTAGATATTTTAATTGGACTCCTAAACTTTTTCATGCAGAGATGTGGCATAATTTTTTACCTGCACTGCCTAACCTAAGATTCTGTGACAGGTGGTGGCATAGGGCATTTAGAAGGTCAGCGGTCACTTTACTAGCTCAGTCTTAAACTAGCCACCTACTTAGAGAGAACTATTACGTTAATGCTGCCAGTGTCATATAACAGTATGGAAAGCCAAAGTGGTGGCTACAGGAAATGACAGGTCTCGGGCAAAACCATAAAGAAGTGATTGTTAAATGGAAAGATTAAGATGGCTAAATAGATCAGGGCACAGTGCTTTTTATATCTAGCCACACCTAGTGATATTAGAGATTAGAGTGTTGGGCAGTCTATAGTAGGTCTAATCTTAAATTGTAAAAAAATTTGCCAACAGTATAAGAAACTCATGAGGGTGGATTAGGATTATGTGAATTACCATCTTCTTTCAAACCAGAAAATATAATAATCTTTTTACCAATGATGATGATGTATGGAGAGGCAAAATTGGTTGGTTGATGGAAAGCAAACAAAAGCAAAGCCAGTTGTTATGGACATGCTGATTTTGCACCCTAGAGATACATTCTAGAGCATAAAAAATTGTAAAATGTCTCATAATTTCAACTGTCTTCAAAATATGGAAAACACCTTTTTAATGAGACAAAAATTTTTTCTTTGATTTTCACTATTACTAGATTTTAAGAAATACTCTCCTTTCTGTCATATTTACATCCAGTGAAATAATGGTAGTCCAGAATAAAACTTCAACCTTTATATCTTCATGCAGTATTGTCTTTAAAATTATTTTAGTTTTGTTTAAGATTGACAGCTTTGACATTGATTATGAAGCCTGACGTGACCTAATCTAGAGCACCATACATTATAGAGTAAAGTAAGCTTATGCTTCCTAACTTAAGTCCCTGACTTAAGTCCCTGACGTCACGGCAGAATTTCAAAACTCGCGGCAATCGCCGATTGGTAGTCAGGTGAACCACCTGTGCGCCCTCTACCCAGGTACCTGGAACCATTCCAACTATTCCTCAGATCTTCCCTGCCGCTGTGTCGGTAACATCGATGGAATTTCGCTCGTAGCCTGTTTTTTCGCAACTTATTTTGGTGAAGTACACTTTGGCTTGGCTTTCGCTTGTTCGCTTTTGGATTTTCTTATAACATATCTGACTTCATCGAGTGTGAAAATGTGTGTGTGGGGATGCAAGCGGCTTGCTAAAGTCTCCTTGGATCCCCACTTAGTATGTCTGAAGAACGGGAATGAAAGACCGGCTCAGAAGAGCCAAGAGTACTGTTTCTCACTCTTCTTGATATAACCAGGGAATAGTTAATTCTTTTCCCCTTGCTAACTATCCTATTGATCCTTCTCCCGTAGTGGTAGTCTCTGAACCCCCTACTGAAACAGGTAAGGACCCAATACTTAATGATTTGTTGGCTGCCATTCAGACCCTGGCCCAACAGGTAAAATCCCTCTCAGAAGACAGGGATAATATGTGATCGATAATAAGAGATCTGAAAAATACAAGTGTTAATATGTTGTTAGTGAAAGTGCAGTGGAGGGTGCGACCGCTCGGTCCTGTTGTGCTCCTAGTCCTAGACCTCTTCCAAGCTCACCAACCCCTGTGAGAAGGAAAGTCGACAGACGAAGGGAGGCAAGAGGCTTTAGCTACCGAGCAGTCGTCCCCTCGAGCGTACCTGTTGACGTTTCCCAGGACGCTCACCCTCGCCATAGGAAAGGCGAGGTTAAAGTGTTTTTTCGTCCATTGGTTGCTGTACGTCAACCGGAGGAAGCTTTTGACCGATGTCGCACAGGCGGCCAGTTTTCAAGTAACCTCTAGGTTTGACGGGACAGCGAAAGTTAGAAGTATGGACGCCAGGACGTCGAGTGTCGAGAAGCTGGACGCCAGGACGTCGAGCGTCGAGAAGCTGGACGCCAGGACGTCGAGCGTCGAGAAGCTGGACGCCAGGACGTCAAGTGTCGAGAAGTTAGACGCCAGGACGTCAGGCGTCATGAAGCTGGACGGCAAGACATTAAGCTTCAAGAAAATGGACGCCAACACGCCAGGCGTCAAGAGACTGGACGCCAGGATGCCAGGCGTCAAGATGATATTTTGAAAGACGTCGCTACTTCAGTCTTCGGAAAATCGGAAGAAGAGAATGATAATATCCCGCATTCTCCTGTGAATCCTATTGTAGAGATTTCTGACGAAGACAATATAAAAGGCCATCAGCTTTTATCAGACTTGAAAAGGCTTATGAAGCTATTTTCGGAAATTTTTTCCAGAGAAATTTATCCTGACTGCTCCTCGTTCCCCGCCTTCAGAATTTACTCTTGTGAAGGCGTCTAAGAGGGCAGCATTTACGAAGAATGGATACTTTCGAAGGAGAAACAATGAAAGACAGCCTTTGTTTTTCCTCCAACCAAACTAGCTCAAGGTCTAGCGTTTAATATAAAACTGGAGAATCGTTCGGCCTCGAAATACCTGCCCCTTCCCGGGAACCTTCTCGAATCTTGTTGACTCTTCTTGTCGAGTGGCCATGGGGAAAACGAAGTTGTTGGTCTATATCAGAATTGGACCACCCCCTCAAAAGAATTTGGAGATTTAGGAAGGAAGATGGAATTATTCAACACGACTGACACCGAAGAACTCATATATCTGATGTCGTGTATGGATAAAGGACTCGGAGATAGTTCCGAATCAACTGCACCTTTCTCAGCTGGAATCCTGAAGAAAGGGGCCCATCTTTGCTCTTTCCTGGCTAATGGGGTCACGTCCAATCAAGATCAGAACTGATTTATACCCCTTTTTTCCTCTCACCTCTTCTCTCAAGATTTGGTAAAGAGGCCTTTTCATCTTTGGCCCAGAAAACCATGTAAGATTTAATATCTAAAACAGCAAGAAAAGTCCTACCTACGACTTTCATCGCTAAAAAGAGTAAGGCTGAGGTTCCTGTGTTTCAGGTATCTCAGCTCTTTCGTGGTCGGCCCTCTGATAGAGGTTCCTCTATGGCGGGTAGATGAATGACAACGAGAAGAGGCTCTACACAGGGAAGAAGGAGGACCTGCCTTTCTTCTCCTGCAGACTGCGGTAGGGGCCAGACTGTCCAGCCTGAGTAGGCCCCCTCTAGTAACAAGACAATTCGACCTTTCTGCCAAATGCAACGACAGAACCAAGGCAAAGGTCCTACAGCAACAAGTGTCTATGATGTTGCAAAAGGAGACCAGACAGAGAGTTCAGGATCCGAATTCCCCAGGATTCTACATTCGGTTATTCCTGATCCCCAAATGCTTGGGGGGTTAGAGACCGGTGCTAGACGGGATTGCACTCAACTTTTTTTTTGTGCAATAAACAAAGGTCGCTATGGAAACGACAAAATCGGTTCTAGCAGCGGTCAGACAGCATGACTGGATGGCCTCACTGGACCTCCAGGATGCGTATTTTCACATCCCCATGCACCCGAACTCCAAGAATTTTCTGAAGTTCGTCCACGGGAAAGGTTTTCCAGTTTCGGTCTCTCTGTTTCGGCCTAAACAGACAGGGCTGACGTCTGGCTCTGGAGCCGAGACCTCTCAAGAGCAAGTTACCCAATATTGAGGGACGTCATGATAAGACTTCATAGACTACAGATTGTAGCCACTGGAGCAGCCCGGAGCTCTTCCCTTCCAGCCCCAAGGGTAGCTCTCCTACTAAGAACAAACGTAGACAGTTCTATTCAGTCAGGATACCGGGCTGCAAGAGCGTGGCGGACACTGTGCTGCCTTCCGTACATCCTCCTCTTCCTCCTTCGGATTGGTACTCGTCTGCTGAACCCCTCCACGGTCCATTATTGACGATGAGGAGGAAATAATTGCTGTAGTTGAGGCTTCCCCAGCCTGTCCCCAACAGCAGGAAGCCCCGCATATAGCTTTAATACAAAATATGCAGCAGACTTTGTCTTCCCTGGTGCAAGAGTGACAACCAGGCAAAGATAAGAAGGATATTAGACGTCCAACTAAAGCTTCTAGACGTCCAGAAGTTTAAAACGCTGAACGTAGTGAATGAAACTCTAGACGCTGGATGCAGTGGCGTCAAGCATCTAGGAGTGAAACACCATGATGACAAGCGTCAATGAACCCAAGACGTCAAGCGTCAAGGCATTGGACGTCAGGACGTCAGGCTTCAAGATATTGGAAGCCAAGACGTGGAGTTAGCTCAGGACGCAAGATGCACTGGCATCAAGCGTCTAACAAAGAATTAGGTCTACTGATAAACAGATAGAAATCTCAGCTGATCCCATCCCAAGAGGTTCTATACCTTAGGATGAAGATTCAGAGTCAGGATTTTCGGGCTTTTCCGTTTATTGCAAAGACAGGACAAGCCTTAAGAAAATTTCAGAACTTTATAAAGAGACAGTCATGCTTGGCAAAGGAATAGATGAGTCTGCTGGGAACCCTTTCCTCGCTGGAACGGTTTGTCTCATTTGAGAGGTTAATTCTATGCCCGTTACAGTTTCATCTAAATCGGAACTGGGACAAGGAAATAGAACTGGAGACCAAGTGCATCCCCATTTCGGAACCAATAAGACCGTATTTATAGTGGTGGAACGTCCCGTCAAGCTCCAGGAGGTCCCTTCTCTATATTAGAGGAACCCAGACCTAGTGTTGTTATCCGACGCGTCGGACTCAGTATGGGGAGCAACACGAGGGAAATAAAAAGTCTCGGGCTCCTGGACCAGAGAGCAGGAGAAGTTAAACATCAATTAGAAGGAACTAACTGCAATCCTTCTAGCTCTCAGGGAGTTCGAACACAGTGGGGAACAAAGAGGTGCAGGTCAACACCGACAACACGGCAGCGTTGGCCTACATCAGCAAACAAGGGGGCACTCACTCCAGGTCTCTATACGAGACAACAAGAGAATCTCTTCTTTGGGCAAAGGAGGAGAATGTAAAACTAGTAACCCACTTTATCCAAGGGGAGAAAAAATGTGAGGGCGGACATTCTGAGCAGGAAATAAAGTCCTCTCAACAGAAAGAACGCTGCATCAGGACTTTGGGGACGTCCTTGCATAGAGATCTCTTCGCCACAGCGCAAACGAAGAGGTTGGAAACTTACTGTTCTCCAGTACCAGATCCCGGGGCTATATACATAGACACGTTCCTGGTGGACTGGTCCAACTTGGACGTGTATGCATTTCCCTCTTTCAAGATAATACACAGGGTACTGAAAAAATTTGTGTCACATGAGAGGACCGGAATGACCCTTGTGGCCCCTTACTAAACGACAAGAGATTGGTTCCCAGAGGTACTGGATTGGATGGTGGACATCCTGAGTAGCCTACCTCAGAGAGTAGATCTACTCAAACAACCCCACTTGGAAAGATATTACCAAAACCTACAAGCGCTACTAGTAACTGCCTTCGGACTATCGGAAAACTCACAAGAGCCAGAAGTTTTTCGAAGGAGACAGCTGGCGCTATCGCAAATCAAGGAGGTTATCCACCATTAAGGTATACCAATCCAAGTGGGAGGTATTTAGAGGATGGTGCAAGGACAACCATGTGTCCTCTTCCAATATTTCTGTAACCCAAATTTGTATATAAAGAACTCACCAGCATGGAACCTAGACGTGGTCCTGAGGTTCCTCATGGGGAGGAGGTTCGATCCCTTGCAGAGGATATCTTTAAAGGACCTCACCATCAAAACTATTTTCTTGGTCAGTTTGGTCGCAGCGAAAAGAGTTAGTGAGATACATGCTCTCAGCAAGAATATAGATTTTAGGCAAGGCAAGGCAATCTGCTCACTGCAACTAGGCTTCCTTGCAAAAAATGAATACTCGTCACAACCCTGGCCCAGAACGTTCGAGATTCCGAACCTAACGGACATAACAAGGGAGGAGAGAGAGAGAGTCCTATTCCTGGTAAGGGCTCTAAGGCTCTACCTGGATAGGACAAAGGACTTAAGAAGGAATTCAGAAGGACTTTGGTGCTCAGTCAAAAAGCTCTCTGTATAGATGTCGAAGAATGCTCTGTTTTATTTTATCAGACAGTTGATAAAAGAAGCACATATGGAATGTAGAGAGATGGACTACAAGATTCTGAAAGTAAAGGTGCACGAGGTCACGGCAGTAGCAACCTCTGTAGCTCTTAAACAGAACAGGTCCCTGCAGAGTATCTTGGACACGACCTTCTGGAGAAGCAAGTTAGTATTTGCCTCTCACTATCTAAAACAAGTCCAGACATTATGCGAAGATTGCTATACGCTGTGCCCGTTTATAGCATCTAATTCAGTAATGGGAGAGGGGAATACCCCTACAATCCCATAAACCAATACCCTCTTTCTTACCTTGGAATTGAGAATTTTTATGGTTGTTTGTGAAGACTGGACGCAGTCTTCCGCAATCATTGGGATGAAAGTTCCTTGGTAGAGCCCGGAACAAGGGTATTGAGAGGAGGTCTAGTCACATAGAGGTTATACACCGGTTGACAGCCCCCAGAGATTTTCAGCCCCCTGGGTGGATCGCTGGATCTCTTAAGGAATGCAGACATAATGAGAGGGAGTTCATTGAAGTCAGCTTCCTTAATCCAATCCCATAAAACAATACCCTTTGTTCTTGCCTTGGAATGGTTGAAATTTGGTGGTTGTTTGTGAAGATTGAACGCAGTCTTCCACAATCATTGATTTTAGTCAGATGATCATTTTGTTCCTTGGTGGCGCCCGGAACAAGGGTACTATAGGTTGTCTGTCACATAGAGGTTGGTACACACGGTTGGCAGCTCTAGAGGTCTTCAGCCCCTGAGTGGATCGCTGGACCTCTTAAGGAATGCAGACATAATGAGGCGGAGTTCATTGAACTCGGCTTCCTTAATCCAATTCCATACAACAATACCCTTTGTTCTTACCTTGGAATGATTGAAATTTTATGGTTGTTTGTGAAGATTGAACGCAGTCTTCCACAATCATCAATTTTAGTCAAATGATCATTTTTGTTCCTTGGTGGCGCCCGGAACAAGGGTATTATAGGTTGTTTGTCACATAGAGGTTGGTACACCGGTTGGCAGCTCCTAGAGGTCTTCAGCCCCCTGAGTGGATCGCTGGATCTCTTAACCTGGACCTCTTTTTTGCAAAGTGGTCATATCACTGAATAGTTTTTCAAAGTTAATATTGACTTATAAATAGTTAAGAGTAGGAATTTTATTAAATGATAGTTCAAAATATTGAACTTGCATTCCTATTAATCCAATTCCATAAAACAATGTACCGTTTGTTCTTCATCTGGAATGGTTGAAATCTGTTTTTTATGGTTGTTTCATCATCAAATTATTTCTCAAAAATTCTAATGGATTCTCTTTATCCTCAACTGAAAAGATTAAAGGGAATCTCTCTCTCTCTCTCTGCAGTCTTCCACAATCATCATCTTCACTTCCGCTATTGGAAGAAAAGTTTGTTTCTTTTTAGTCAGACACCTCGTCTAGGATTTGATTTATCTCAAATGATCATTTTGTTCCTTAGTCATCTAGGCATCAAGCGACCAACAAGGACAGGAACAAAATATCTCTCTCTCTCTCTCTCTCTCTCTCTCTCTCTCTCTCTCTCTCTCTCTCTCTCTCTCTCTCTCTCTCTCTCTCGCAGGCGGGCGAAGATCCCATCCCTGCTTGTTGTCGAAAGCCCGCTTCAGAGGGCTTAAATTGCTCCTTGGGACAAGTTAAATATAGGCCAAGGGTTCTCAAAAATATTGGTTTGGGGGTTTATGTCTACGGGCATTATACTACAGTACAACCAAAATGACTACGAACATGGCTGCCATTAGTTACGTTGCCAAACTTCTTCCTGACTTACAATCCAGCTACAGTTAACCTGCGTCCCTCAGTTCCGTGTTCTTTAATCCGATCATAAAATCTAACTTATGTATCTCACAGGCTTTTCGAAAGAAAGAGACCGTTCTGGGACAAAGCCGACTTAATGTAGTCTTTGAGGAGCCAATAAATGTATTTTTTGTTTATTGCGTTGTATCATTTATTTTCATCAGAGTCTAGGCTAGATGCTGGCATTTGTATAATTCAATTAGATGATTAGAAACTAAATCATCCTTATCCTACCCTGTTATGAAAACAATTCTCTGAATGATATCAAAACTTCATTCACTGCAATTTTTTTTTTACTATAAATCATCATTTACTCGTCATCAAATATCTGTTTTTTCGCTCGTTTTACGTCTTTAGTGCTAGAAACGCAGAACAATGGTGTTAAAGTGTTTACCCTCTATGACCTGGTATAAGGAAGATGAGGCAGCGTTTTTGCCACATCTACATTATATCCCAACTTAGGTCAAGGGTTTATGAATCAAATCTGGGAAAAGCGGCAACGCCGAAAGCGTACTGCATGTTCGTTGTCATTTTGGTTTGACACTGCCACTCCTGTCATCTCTTGAGATCAAGTAAAAACATCTTTTAGAACACTGCAGATGAAGCATTAATGGAAATTACGATGGCTTTTTTGATATTGTCATAGTTAGCATGGTATGATTTTTTGACATTTTTAGTCCTTTAGAGACCTGTGTTGTTACTGTATTACTAATGCGCTTGAAGAAGTTTTATTATTATTATTATTATTATTATTATTATTATTATTATTATTATTATTATTATTATTATTATTATTATTATTATTACTCTTCAGGGAACTCACAAGTATTATCATTTTCCTACTACTCAGTTCCGTTATTATTATTATTATTATTATTATTATTATTATTATTAATATTATTATTATTATTATTATTATTATTATTATTATTATTATCTTTTACCTTTATTTTTTATTCATATACTTTAGGGAATTTAGAAATATAATTTTTTTACTATCCGAAACGATCGTATTATTATTATTATTATTATTATTATTATTATTATTATTATTATTATTATTATTATTATTATGCGTGAGGGAATGGTATTTATGCTCTTTTTTGGTAGATTTATTAATAATTTTTGTTAGTATTACCTGTTTATTACATCTAAATTCAGTGTTAATTGTTCCAGCGGGAATACAAACCATTGCTTTCATAGATATTTGGCCACTCAATTTTCCTTGCTGCAGCTGACTTAAATAAAAAACAAATTCCTAATAGGTAGGCATATGAGTCACCTGTGACCTGAGCTGGGTTAATTCTCCCATTTTGTTCTCAGTCATGTCAGTGAGTGGTTGTCTGTTGACCCTCGTCTTGAGTAGTTGAGATTTGCTTTTGTGTGTGTCATGTGTTTATGCCCGTTCTTCTCTTTCGTTGCCACATTTTGCCCTCTTAGTGCCATTTCTTTCTCTAGTAGCTCTGTGCTTGAGGGTTTTGCAGTGTAGCATTTCTTTGCTCTTTCTTTGTGTGACCTACCCAGCCATGTGGGTGACCTCCTTTGTGCGACCTAACTGTGATCCCCAGGTGCGTTATCTGTTGCTCCCTTCTGTGTGTTTCCTATGGCTACAATGGAGGATAAGAAACTCGATTCCATTGGTTTGTGTGGTTAAGGCAAGACCTGCAGAAAATTTATGTCCCCGATTGTGTGTTTTTTGTGTTGAGGACAAGCGTGCACAAGAGAAGCCAGATGTGATGAATGTGTGGGGTGGCTCACCCCAATGGTCTCTCAATGAGCAGAGATGTCATAAGAAAGGCACTTCCTTTAGGGATCTGACTCTTAGCCCTTCTCCATGCCCACCAGTGTTCCCTGTGTCAGACAGATGGAGAAGATACAACGATGTAGGAAAGCTAGACATCCTTTGTCAAAGCCTCCCCCAGCTTTGACAAGAGTCTCGGAGGAGAGAGAGAGAGAGAGAGAGAGAGAGAGAGAGACTCTTTGATACCTGATAACTGAGGATGAGGGGAAGAAGGAGCTTCTCAGTAGCAGAAGGAGAGACAAATGAGACGATTCAGTCTCGATCTCAATGCTGCCCATAGTTTTAAACCCTCCATTCTCTCCTTTGATAGGTTGCTCCTCTGCAATAGATAACAACTTTAAAGAGCACTGTCAATAGAGGGATCTCTCCCTCCTCCTCCTCCAGGAGGAGAGAACAGATGAGACCAATGGGAAGGCAGAAGGGGCCACTCAGCAAAGATCGGTCAATTTGGAGGAACATAATTCAGAACAGAGTTGGGGAGTTGTAGAAATCAGAGCCCTTCCTCCTGGGGAAGAGAGCCTAGGGCCAGAGGAGCTGCACTTGGAGGGAGAACCTTGAATATTCCTTTTCCCTGTGTACTTTGTTTGTGCTGTATAATTTTGCCTTCTTCAGGTTGGGGTTCATAAATATCAGATTCAGATTTTAAAGAATTTCGTATAGAATTTTCTTTGATATGTATAAATGTTTTTGTGTAAACACCATCACTTATGCGTAATTTCGAAGGAAATTCGACAAGAATTTTCCTTGACACATATAAATGCTTCTCTGCAAACACCATCGCTTAATGAGCAGTTTTAAGGAAATCCAACTAGATTTTTCTGTAATGTGTGAATACCTTTGTGTAAGGGATATAGAATCTGCAGGTTAATGAGGTCCCCTAAATTTGGCTAAGTTTTTGCTTGAAATGTATAATTATAGTTGTGTAAGGGGTATCACCCCCCACATCAGTTAATGAATACTTTGGGGAAATCCAGGTAGGATGTTCTTAGACATATAATATTTTTGTGCTTAAGGGCATCAAATTCATCAGCTAATGACACGCCTATAGAGGAAGTTCATCAGGAATTTTCCTACACAGGTATTAAATTTTTGGGGGAGGGAGGCTTTGTCAAGAACAGAACAGCAGTTACGTGTTTGTCAGTAGCCATGCCATTTTCCTTAGGGTGACTAATACTATTCGTCTTTTTGGGTCTGCCAAAGTCAGACCTCTCCCCATAGCAGACCATCAAGTACCAGTGGTTGAGGATAAACACCACAGTTGGGAAGGCATGTCCATTAAACAAGAGGATCACCAACCTGACTAGAGTATCAGAACCACGCCTCAACTTGCCCCAACAACCAGCAAAACAGTGGAAGGTCATGATAGGACATCTTTTTTCCCTGGAAAAATCAGTCCCCATGGAGAGTGTGCACATCAGATCCCTCAGTGGCAGCTGAAGAAGACCTGGATGAAGTCAAAAACCTCAGTTGCAGCCATTCAAGACAAAAATCAGGTCAAGGAGGACCTGCAGTAGTGAAGAAACCCCACAAACCACCTGCAGGAAGTACCACAGGAGATGCTGGTATTCTCAGACACACTCCAAAGCGGGTGGGGTGCACATCTGAGTGGAGAGAGCATTTCCAGGGCATGGAGACCCATGGGGAGTGAGGAGCACAACAACCAGTTGGAGGTGCAAGCAGTCTGGCTGGCGCCCCAACACTTTCCGGAGAATCTAGTGGAGGAGTCTGCAGCTGCCATGAGCAATAATACCACAGTGGCTGCCTACATAAACAAGCAATGGGGGCACCATCCCCCTGGAGTTGAATGCCCTGGTAGTGGAGATACACAAGTGGTCAGTCTCAGAGTCTGGACCTGACCACCAGGTACATCCTGGGCAAGAAGAACATCCAGACCAACTAAGAAGGTAGTAGGAACCGAGGAGTCCTTACACCAAAGAGTAGCCGACTCTTTGTTGGAACTGTGACAGGGACCAATAGTCAATCTGTTCACCAAAGTGATGAATGCCAAGCTCTCCCTGCACTGTTCCCCAGTCCCCAAACACAGGAGTGCTGCAGGACACCTTCCAACACCCATGGGACAGCATGGGCATGTACACTTTCCTGCCATTCACTCACCTGAGGAAGATCATCAACATGTTCTTTGTCTCCAGGGACTCAAAATGACATTGGGTGGCCCCCTCTTTGCTTCAGGGAGAGTGGTACACAGACCTGCTCCACCTCCTAGTAGACATTCCAAGACAACTTACCAAAGCCCCTGACCTTTTGGTTCAGAAGCACAACAGGAGGTCCCATCAAGCTGTAGGCTCCCTTGGCTTCAGGGTTGGAGACTGTCTAGGAGCTAAAACAAAAGAGAAACTTTCCTGAGCAATCTGTGAAAACAGTCAGCAACACCCTGCAGCCCTCATCCACTGGAGTATACCAGGGTGAATGAATGGTACTTTGCATTTGGTGCTGTGAGATAGACTACAATCTACTCAAAATGGTGGTAAGGGAGGTAGCAGACTTCCTGGTATATTTGTGGGAGGAAAAAACTCTCTCCATCACTGCAGTGAAAGCCTGCAGAGCTGCCTTGGTCCAAGTCTTCAGGCTTAGGAACTGTCCGATGTCATCAAACACTATGAGAAGAGGTGCCCCTCAAGAGAGTTAAGGTCTCCTGAGGGGGACGATACCAAGGTCATCTCTTTCCTGAGGAGGTCTTCATTTGAACCTCTCAAGAAAGTGTCAGATAGGGATCTGACTTTGAAGACCATATTCCTCCTCTCCCTCACATCAGTCATGAGAGCGGAGAGCTGCACACCCTGTTGTACAACATCAGGCAAGCTGTGGGGTGGTCTTCTATTGCTCTAGAATTCATCCTGGACTTCGTGGCCAAGACCCAGAATCCCATAGTGTCACACTTGAAATTCAAACATCTCTCCATCCCTTCATTAAAAGACTTCATAAGGGGAGATAAGGACAAGATAGTCCTTTGCCCAGTCAAAGCCCTAAGGCAATACCAAAGTGTGTGGTTCCTCACAGACCCGCCTGCATAAGGCTCTTCATTAGTACAGGACATGTGAAGAGGGAGATCTTCAAAAACACCATGTCCTTCTGGTGGAGGGAAGTCATAGTCAGGGCATATGCTGCTGCAGAAAAATGTCAAACTTTCCCTGTCAAGAGTTAAAGCCCATGACATAGGGGATATAGGCCCCTAAGTGGCATACAAGAAGATCCACTCTGTCCAGCAGGTCCAAAAAGCAGTGGTGTGGAAGTGGTGGTCAACCTTCACATCGTTCTACCACCTGAGACTTGGGCAATAAGCCCTTGGACACATTCACACTGGGCCCAGTGGTAGCAGTCCAGCAAGTGATATAACAGCAGTGAACCTCTGAGGATAGGTTCTACCAACAGGATTGTCTGCCATGCCCCCTCCCACCCCCAAGAGAGGGTGGTGAGTACAGATGGGGTCTACCCCAGTTTGTTTTCTCCTATGATCTGAGCCCTAGAGGCAGCTTAGGAAGTACTGATAGAGCGGCACTGGCAATCCAGGGCACATATAATACCTTCCACTCCAGATAGATCATCTTCCCACCTATTGGTGAGTCTCCTTGTATGAAAGCATAGGTTTGTATTCCCATTGGAACAAATACCTAATTTAGAGTAATTTGTATTTTTCCTAGGATATGACACTGCGCTTTCATAGGGTACTTTTTACCTTCCTGTACTGCCCCTCATGACTCTGATATCTCCCAGTCATGGAGGTGAATAGTACTGCAAATTGGCTGATCCACAAAATGGGCAAAATAACCCAGGTCAGGTCACAGGTGACTCATATACCTACACTTTGGGCATTTATTTTTTTAAATTCAAGTCAGCAGACAGCTGCAGCATGCTTTGCATGAGTACTCCTTCTATGAAAGCGTAGGTTCGAATCCTAGGAAATCTTCAAATTACTTTGAACTTGGTATTTTTTCATCTTATTCAGCCTTCCTTCAATTTCCTTTCTTTATTTTTATTCATTCTTCAAATTTTATGTTATTTTAACTTTCAGTCTTCTTCCTCCTCCTCCATAATTCTAAGCTGACATTGCCAATGAGAATCGAACAGTTAAAGCACTTAAATTCTACTTTCTCTCCCTCTCTTTTAATTCTATATTGAACTAAAGCATGTCTGTCTTTCTCCTGTCATCACTTTTCACAACATTCTTTCTCTCTCTCTCTCTTCTTTGCTGATTCTCAATCTCTCTCCAGCAAACATATCTCTCCTTTTGTGACTTAACAGCAAATTGCTGGAGTTCAAGAGAAAATTTATTGAGCAGTGTGTGTCTCTGTGAATGCATACATGTATATGTATGTTTGTTTATTAGTGTTGTTACAAACTAAACTTAAATGAGCCTCTGATGTCGCCGCAGTGAAATCAAAACATCAGATATTTCAGTATTTTGCCCTAACTTTATTGACAACAAACCAACAATAATGATATGCACAAGTACTGTCCACAAATATTTTACAGGCATTACATATATCCAGTTGTCTTGTCAGGATAGCCAGTTTTGGAGTAGTCACACTTTTTAATTTTCACAAAGTATCAGAAAATGCATTTATATTAGCACTATAATCAGATGAAATTCACTCATGAACAATATCCATGCAAAACCCTCAATAATTCAAATATTTTGGTAATTGTATCCAAGAACCACTTCCAACTAGGACTAGTGTGTATCCTCCTATCACCAACAACCAACTGACCATAAATGTATGCCCATAATTGCCTTGTATAGCATCTGATCATCTGGAACTCTCTAGAGGTCTTTCTGTGAGTTTCCAGGATTTAGCCCTTACCAGTACATTCTGCAGACTACCACCCCTTTACTAGTACATTTTGCCGAATACTCTCTGTGCGGGTCAACACCCAACGAAATAAACCAGGCCAAATGTCATTTACATATACTTCATATATATAAGGGCTTCTACATCACACTTTCCCTCCTGAAAGGAAAATTTTGATGCAAAGTGGCAAAGTTTTCAGGTACAGTAATTTTTCCCCTAAAACTGTGACAAATAATCAACTATAACATTTTCTTTACCCTTGATATGTCTGATTGCAGTGTCATGTTCATGCAAAATTGAATTCAGTCCAACTATCTCATATTCTTATTTTTTATATTTGTCAAAAACACCAATGGGTTATGATCAGAATATACAATGAGGGGTTTCTAGCCTGTACAGACATCAGAATTTTGAAGAGCCAAAATCAGAGCTAACAATTCTCTCTTTAAAGTTGAATAATTTTCCTGGTGCTGGTTGAACTCCCTTGAAAAATAAGAAATAGGATGTCCAACATTATCAATTTCATCTGATTGCAACAACACAGCACCTGTAATATCATCACTAGCATCTACAGCTATTTAATATGGTTGCTAAAATCGAGAGATTAGAGCACAAGATAGTGGTATAACATGTTTCAGTCTGTTAAATGCCTTTTGGCAGATTTCATTCCAAACTAACTTTTCATTCTTTTCAAGTAAGTTTGGTAAAGGAAGGGCAATATGAGCAAAATTCTAACAGAACTTGCGATAGTACCTAGTCATTCCCAAAAATCACCTTAGAGCTTTCTTGTTTGCTAGTCATTCCCAAAAATCACCTTAGAACTTTCTTGTTTGTTGGTAAAGGGAAGGCTAATGCAGTTTGAACTTTGTTATTACTGGAGCAACCTTACCTTGGTTGGTGATGTACCCAAGATAGGTGACATTTGCACAACCTAATTCACTTTTGGTTAAGTTTGCTGTAAGGTTGGCCTCAGACAATCATTGAAATAGTTTCTCAAGGTTCTTCAAGTGGTCTCCCAATCATTGTAATCACTTGCATTTGGTAAGTTCTTAATCACAGAATGAATACACGTATATGGAATGTAGCTGGAGCATTTTTCTTTCCAAAGGGAAGAGCATTACATTTATACAGCCCAGAACGTGTGACAAATGCAGAGGTTTATCTAACCCTTTCAGTTAATGGAACATACCAATAACCTTTTAACAAATCAATCTTGGTAATAAATATGGCTTGTCATACTTTGTGAATACAATCATCTACATTTGGCATTAGATAAGCATCTGTTTTACCAAAAGCATTTACCTCCCTGTAAATCTGTACAAAATCTACTACTACCATCTGGTTTAAGCGCCAAAAAATACAGAGAGCTCCAACTGTGGTGGGAAGGTTGAATGATGCTGTGTTCTAACATATAATATATTTCATAAGCAGTAATTTTACAATTGTCTGGATGAGTGTGGTTTGGTGCTGCCAGCATCAACATTGTGAACTGCTATAGTAGTTAATTTTGGAACATCTGAGAATAAGTCTTGGTATTTTATAATCAATTTTTTTTCATTTGATTTTTTTGCCAAGGTTTCTAAATGAGAGAATTTTTGGTTAAGCTTCTGCAGGATTTGATAGTTTGGCAACCTGCAGGGAATAATCTCAGTCTTTGTTGAGGGTGGCTCATCCTGACACTCATCATCAGCTGTAAAATATTCAGCAATATCCAGGATACCAACAACTGCAACAACGAAAGTGTGTCTCTTGTGATAAGGTTTTAGCATGTTTACATGATACAACGGTCTTGGCTTCGTTCTTTCATGTGTAGTCACAACATAATTAAGGCCATTCACTTTTGAATGTATGCTATATGGTCCATGAAATCTAGCTTGTAGGTGATTTGACAGGAGAGGGAACAATACAATCACTTGATCTCCTGGCTGAAATGTTTTATTTTTAGATTTCTTGTCATACCAGGTCTTCATTTTTCCTTGACCTGACTCAGTGTTTTTCTTGGCTAGTTTGCAGGCTCTGTGAAGTCATTCTTTAAACTTCAAAAGAAAATCTAGCAGACTGACATGAGTCTCTTTGTTGGTCCACTGTTCACTCAGCAATGTTAAAGGTCCCCTAACATGGTGTCCAAAAACTAGCTGAAATGGGCTAAAGCCAAGTGATTCCTGAACTGACTCTCAGGCAGCAAATAGCAGCATATGAATACCCTCATTCCAGTCCTTCTCATTCTCATAACAGTAAGTCCAAATCATTGTCTTGAGGGTAGAGTAAAATCTTTTGAGAGCACCCTGACTTTGAGGATAATAAGCTCTTGAAGTGATTTGCTTGATACCAAGTAAGTTGATGTGCAACTTGTTGCATCAATCCTGTTGCAAAGTTACTGTCTTGATCTGACTGTATTTCTGTAGGTAGACCAAACAAAGTAAAAAATTTGATTAATGCCTTGATATTTTGGAGTGGATTTGCTTCAGAGAATCTTGTAGCTGAACACATGATTGTCAAAAGGTATTGATTTCCTAATCTTGTTTTTGGCAAAGGACCTACATAGCCCAAAATCTGTTTTGAGAATGGTTCACCAGACACTGGAATGGGTTGTAATGGAGCCACAGGAGGGTTGGGCTTATGTTTTCCTATCATCTGACAGATGTGGGAAGTCCTGCAATGATTGGCAACATCTTTATGCAACCCAGGCTAGGAGAATTACTTTAGTACCTTATGGGCAGACTTTGAGCCATATTGAGAATTTCAATCCTATAAACTTTATGAACCACAACTTGATGGACTACTGTCCAGTCTCCATTTGCAGGTATATCATGAGATGCCTTTTCCATATCAAAGCCCTATCTGAAATTTAATATCCCACTTGAACTTTGACTATTTCATCGCTAAGTAAAGCTTTCTTCCTCACCTCTCAAAACTCAGAATCACTGTTCTATTCTTTGATCACTGTTCCCTGGCAAAGGACAGTTTATTATGGACATGGAAGTTTTTATTTGGCTCAAAGTTCTTGGTTCTTATAAAAAGATTATCCTATGAAAGTGTCTGACAATTCATCAAAATAGGATTAAGTCACCCTGATGCGACAGAGTGCTAGATTGCACCAGGTCCTCCTCTTCTTCATCCTATTTGGCCATTGCTTGAGTCATTGCAGAGGCAGGGGACATATTAGAATCCAAATTAGATTCCTCTGCAGTACTTGGATGAGAAGTCAGCTGAACAGAGGGTACAACTTTTCCACCTGCTAGATTATTTTCTAGTGATAAAGAAACACCTGTTATAGGGAGGCCTTGTTCAGGGTATTGAAGGGAGGTTATTTCCATACCTCTGCACTCTACGTTTTTGAAGCCAGAATTAGTTATTGGACAAGTTAAGGTGGGACTTATATCCACAGAGTGCAGAGGTACGGAAATAACCTCCCTTCAGTACCTTGAACATGGAGGTACAGTATTCACTAGTTGCCGTCTAACCACAGGTACACAGTGCCTCCTTTAGCAACAGTGACTAAGATGCACCAGTATCTCAAAGAATTTGAATAGATTGGGAACTAGAGTTCTCACTTGGAGAAACAAATCCCTCTAGCACAAAAGGAAGAAACTCTTCCAGAAGAAGATAAGATGAAACCACCTTTTTGGCTTTTGTAACAGGCACAGGTCTCTATGAAAGAATTCACCCAGAGCATTAGGTGAGTAGTTTTTTTCTTTTCCTTTTCCTTTTTAAGAAATAGGCATTCTGACAAAACATGACCTTCTTTTTTGCAGTAATTGCATTAATGTCTACTAAAAGTCTCTT
>NC_089753.1:72021088-72026088 GCF_040412425.1 Macrobrachium rosenbergii | reverse complement strand
GGTTCTACATGTATTAAAACATCTAAGAAAGGGAGGCAAATGTCTTTTTCTAATTCTAAAGTAAACTTAATGGACCGCACCTGGTTATTCAAATTAGAGAGTAAATCATTTACATCAATACCAGCAATCAAAGCAGCTAAAATATCGTCAACATATCTATACTACTTTAAAGGAGTATAAATGATTTTAGGCAAATATCGTTTTTCAAAGAATTCCATATGCAAGTTTGATAGGAGTGGGGCTTAATGGTTGTCCATTGCCATACCAAATATTTGTTGGTTAAATGCACCATTGAATATAAACTTACAATCACAAATGCACAACCTAGTGAGTGAAATAATATGACTTACAGGTATAGGTAATTCTTGATGGATTAATTCATTACTAAGATACTCTAAAATGGAATCTATAGGGACTTTAGTAAAAGGAGAACAAACATGAAAACAACCGATTCTATCAGTGTGGCAAAAAGTGATTTTGTTTAATTTATCAACTAAATCTAGACAATTATATACGAGTGAATCGGAAATAGTTTCAAGTAACGGGACAAGAGCTCGGTAAAATATTTCGAAAGTTTACATGATATTGAGCCAACAGTACTGATAATAGACCGATTAGGATTATTTTCTTTATGCGTTTTTACTAATCCGTACAAGTAAGGTGACGAGGGAAATTTTACTGACAACTAACCTATTAGTTCTTCTTTATCTTTAAGGATTTTTTTACACTGTGCTATTGATTGTTTTTTTATGATTTGATCAAGGGGATTTTTTATAGATTTTTGTAAGTCGTATCATCATCCAGTAGGGCTTTTATACTTGATATTTAGTCAGCTTTATCTAAAATTACAATACTGTTCGACTTATCAGCTCCTGTGATGTGGATCGTATTGTCTTTTTTTAAGACCGGTCAAACTTTTCTTATAGCAAGCAAGGAAATTACTTTCATGCCTAACATTGGCAGCTCCATAAACAATACCTTTAATTATGTCAACATGATTTTGAGGAAGATCACAATATTTTTCAAATATACATAGAGGCATCGCAATCGTTAAAGCAGAGGGTCAATTAGATGTAAGGAATGATAAACCATATTCGAGTGCTCTCACAACATTTTCACTTATTTGTTTACTTGATAAGTTTATAACTCAATCATCACGTGCACAATTAGCCCATTCACTGCGATCAATAAGATTTTTTAGTTTTCTGTCGAGTTTCCTTGTTAGGCATTTGTAGTCCTACGAAGTTTTCCATAAATTTCTTGTCGCTGCGAGTCCTTCCAATTAGCCGGGATAGAATGATTGAATGAAATTCTGTTTTTTTCTAATTCATTAAATTTTTCCTTTTCCTCTTGCTTTGCGGCTACTGTGTAACGTTTTAACATCATGGCACTGAATTCATTAAATTGGCGATGGTCATATCTTCTTAAACGGCGTGATAAGCAAGGACTTAGGGAGCACTTGTTCACAGAGGCACTTCTTCAGGAACTTGAGTTCAATCCTGGTCGAATGCGCAACCGAAAGAGACTTGGAGAAGGTAGTGAGTACGAAACTAAAAAAAGAAAAGTTCAGTGACTGCCAGATTGAAAGGTTTATCCTCAAGAAATCGTTTGGAGTCCACTATTATACAGTTTACTTCAAGCTTTAATTTTAAGCTTAGTCCTGGCGTGTATTATTTGGACCCCTGTTTTAGAAAAATTTTCAAGAATGACCCTAAAGATAAAATCACTGACTTAATTACAATTAGTTATCTTATATATATTTTCTATGTATTCGTATGTTTAATATAATTTTTCATTTGTAAAAATGTTCATCTAGCAAAAATTTTTATTGTTTACAAAAAAAAAATAACTATTTTGCTGTACTAATAGGTTTTGGTGGTCAGTCACCTCCTTGTATAATCTTTTAATAGTCCTATCCCTGCCTCTGAACGGTTGATCCTAACTTTGTAAGTACGAAACTATTAAAGATTTTAACCAGTTATGGCAGTTCTACTTTATCTCAATTGTGTTGGAGTCAGGTACATATTTTTTCCTGTAATTTTAATCTGTCATTTACATGAGCTTTTTGTAAACTTACTTTGAAATTCTTCAAGAATGACTAAAGATAAAACACAGACTTAAAGGCCTCCCAGCACTCCAGTGTTTCTCTTCCTTGTTTAATTTTGTCTTTATAAAATGTTCATCTATTATATTTTTATTGTATATAAAAAAAAATAATATTTTATTTATACTATAGGTTTATATATATACCCCTTGTAATCTTTATATCCTATCCCTATATATGAACGGTATATATATATATATTATATATATATATATATATATTCTATATATATTATATATATATATATATATATATATATATAATATATGTATTTACATGATATTATAAACTTACTTTGATATTCTTCATCTATATATATATATAGCCGATATATATATATATAGCATATATATATATATATATATATATATATTATATATATATATATATATATATATATATATATATATATATATATATATATATATATATATATATATATATATATATATATATATATATATATATATATGTTATTGTCAATCTCTAATCCAGACAATTTGTAAAGTGACTGATTATTTCAGGTAATTTGTGAACCGCCTAGTTGACCCAGTTATTTTATAAATCAGCTGAAAATCGCAAACAATTTACAAAGTGACTAAAATTTTGATAGATTTTCTTGGCATAATGACTGAAATGATCCTGTGTGTGTGTGTGTGTGTGTAACATATTGACTCATATGAAGTAATGACCTGAGGAACCTGAGGAAATGATCATTGTGTGTGTGTTTTAACTAGCTGTTACCCTCTCACTCCCATTTTCACAGTCAGTGTGTGTGTGTGTGTGACACTGACCAGTACAGGCAAAGGGTACAGGCATCTGGTGGGCTGAACAGCTAATCAGAGCAGTTATTTCAGGAAGCTATGGCGTGTTCCCAAGAAGAAAATTTCTACGAGAAAGTGATATTGAAGAAGAACTCTGATTCAAAGTCATTAATACTAACTAAAATTGAGTACTACAATCTGATAGAGGAACTCAGAGTTGCATCAAGTCCAAAAAAACAAATCAAATCGGCAGTATTACATCCTTGGACATTACGAAGTTCTTCAGCGTGGTGGTGTTGAAAAGTTCATAAAAAAACGGAAGGATGAAAGTCAAGAACTTGAAGCTGAGTCATTTCCAGCTATTGTCCGCAGCTGGGGCGGGGGACCGGGGTGTTGCCTGGAAAGAATCAGCCAGACAGATTCACTTTTGCCTCGAATAAGGAATTATCTGCTTAAAGGGAGTGGCCTACAATCATTTTTAATCCCTTGTATTCTGACCGTGCTAACCCATTGTCCAGCTCAGGCTGATAGATAGGTAGGGACGCATGTAGATAGACAGATATGTCTATCGATAGATCGGCAGAGAGGAAAAGAAAAAAGGAGCAATTTGCTAGCCAGTTCTTTGCTAATTATGATAATATATATATATATATATATATATATATATATATATATATATATATATATATATATATATATATATATATATATATATATATATATATATATATATATATATATATATATATATATATATATATATATATATATATATATATATATATATATATATATATATATATATATAATATATATATATATATATATATATATATATATATATATATATATATATATATATATATATATATATATATATATATATGTATATATATATATATATATATATATATATATATATATATATATATATATATATATATATATATATATATATATATATATATATATATATATATATATATATATATATATATATATATATATATATATATATATATATATATATATATATATATATATATATATATATATATATATATATATATATATATATATATATATATATTCATGATGATGTTGCCTTTGTAATGCGTATATCCTCCTATAATTTTGACATATTTATTTTTTTCATGTGTTATGTGTAATGATAATAATTGTTGAAGTGTCATATTTAGTTTGGCATCAGATCTCAAAAGAACTAATGATTGAATAACTTAACCTGTTAAGCGTCCCCCCCGGATGAGCTCGCCGCTAACGTACCGTCACGCTTTTTCTTGCAATTAGCGGTCATATCACTGATGATAGTTTTTCAAAGTTAATATTGATTTTTATGCTTATAATTCGTACTGTAGTTAAGAGTAGAATTTTATTAAATGATAGGATAAAAACTATTACTACTACTATTATTTTATTTCATAAGACTACAAAATACTGAATGAAAAGTGTTGTACATACATGCACTATTATTCTTTGTATGCCAATCTCTAAAGCAGGGGGCTACACACAATCCATCTATGTACTCGTGATTGTGGAGACAAATGTTCTACATTCTCATCTAAAACTGATTTGCAAATCTGTTTGTTTCTTTCACGAGGTAATCAATGATTTCATCATCAAATTATTTCAAAAATTTAATGGATTCTCTTTATCCTCAACTGAAAATTTCACGCCGGGATCAGCAACAAAAGTAAAGGGATATCTCTCTCTCTCTCTCTCTCTCTCTCTCTCTCTCGAGTCCAGTCACTCGGCAATGAGAAGTCATCTTCACTTCCGCTATTGGAAGCAAAGTTTGTTTCTTCAATATCCTCATCATGGAGGATTCAGAACTAGAGCTCTCATCATCAAATATGTCTTCAGTATCAGACACCTCATCTAGGATTTGATTTATCTCACCTGAAGACATCTTTGTGACATTCACTGAGAACGACGTCAAAGCGATGTTGTCTCTGAAAACGCCCGAAGCGTACTGAAAAAAAAATAGTCATCTAGGCATCAACCGACCAACTGAAAAGAGTTGCCAGGGAGGAAATAAGTCATCAATTACAGCTTACGTGTTCTGAGAGTGTTACCAAATGATGTTTCAACATTTTCCATACAAGTAAACGTAT
>NC_089753.1:72008588-72016088 GCF_040412425.1 Macrobrachium rosenbergii | reverse complement strand
TGGTACCTGTTCATTTATCACTTATATAAATTCCTTCGGTGATAATTCTCCATCGGAGATACTCTCGAGGTAGCGTGAATTTGATATTAAACGATATTTGTAGCTTCATGATTGTATATAAATCACGGTGTGATAAAAAATTTCATAATAAGAGCTGCGTGTTCCAAACGTACCAACGAACTATCATGGCGGAGGTGGGTCATTGCCGAGGCTAAGTACAATTTCCCCGCTCACGACGGGAAAAAAAAACAGTACAGCAGACTCGGTAATGATTTATACCTCTTGATGGCGCGGGTGGTAACGCCCCACTGGAGTCGCTGAATGGGTCCATGTCAAGGGTTCGCGTCCCAGTGGTACCTGTTCATTTATCACTTATATAAATTCCCCTTCGGTGATAATTCTCCATCGGAGATACTCGAGGTAGCGTGAATTTGATATTAAACGACATTTGTAGCTTCATGATTGTATATAAATCACGGTGTGATAAAAAAATTTCATAATAAGAGCTGCGTGTTCCAAACGTACCAACGAACTATCATGGCGGAGGTGGGTCATTGCCGAGGTTAAGTACAATTTCCCGCTCACAACGGGAAAAACAGTACAGCAGACTCGGTAATGATTTATACCTCTTTGATGGCGCGGTGGTAACGTCCACTGAGTCGTTGAATGGGTCCATGTCAAGGGTTCGCGTCCCCAGTGGTACCTGTTCATTTATCACTTATATAAATTCCTTTCGGTGATAATTCTCCATCGGAGATACTCTCGAGGTAGCGTGAATTTGATATTAAAACGACATTTGTAGCTTCATGATTGTATATAAATCACGGTGATAAAAAAATTTCATAATAAGAGCTGCGTGTTCCAAACGTACCAACGAACTATCATGGCGGAGGTGGGTCATTGCCGAGGCTAATACAATTTCCCGCTCACGACGGGAAAAACAGTACAGCAGACTCGGTAATGATTTATACCTCTCTTTGATGGCGCGGGTGGTAACGTCCACTGGAGTCGTTGAATGGGTCCATGTCAAGGGTTCGCGTCCCAGTGGTACCTGTTCATTTATCACTTATATAAATTCCTTCGGTGATAATTCTCCATCGGAGATACTCTCGAGGTAGCGTGAATTTGATATTAAACGACATTTGTAGCTTCATGATTGTATATAAATCACGGTGTGATAAAAAAAAATTTCATAATAAGAGCTGCGTGTTCCAAACGTACCAACGAACTATCATGGCGGAGGTGGGTCATTGCCGAGGTTAAGTACAATTTCCGCTCACGACGGAAAAAACAGTACAGCAGACTCGGTAATGATTTATACCTCTTTGATGGCGCGGTGGTAACGTCCACTGGAGTCGTTGAATGGGTCCATGTCAAGGGTTCGCGTCCCAGTGGTACCTGTTCATTTATCACTTATATAAATTCCCTTTCGGTGATAATTCTCCATCGGAGATACTCTCGAGGTAGCGTGAATTTGATATTAAACGACATTTGTAGCTTCATGATTGTATATAAATCACGGTGTGATAAAAAAATTTCATAATAAGAGCTGCGTGTTCCAAACGTACCAACGAACTATCATGGCGGAGGTGGGTCATACAATTTCCCACTACTCTAATGGAAAACAGTGCCACTGGGCGCCGGTGGTAACGCCCAGGCTAATGTCAAGGGTTCGTCCATTTTCCCGCTCACGACGGGAAAAAACAGTACAGCAGACTCGGTAATGATTTATACCTCTCTTGATGGCGCGGTGGTAACGTCCACTGGAGTCGTTGAATGGGTCCATGTCAAGGGTTCGTGTCCCAGTGGTACCTGTTCATTTATCACTTATATAAATTCCCCTTGGTGATAATTCTCCATCGGAGATACTCGAGGTAGCGAATTTGAATTTGAGCTTCATGATTGTATATAAATCACGGTATTAAAAAAATTTCATTTGTAGCTTCATGATTGTATATATATAAAACATATATATGATTTATACCTCTTGATGGCGCGGTATAACGCCCACTGAGTCGCTGATATATAGTATATATTTATCATTATATATATATATATATATATATATATATATATATATATATATATATATATATATATATATATATATATATATATATATATATATATATATATATATATATATATATATATATATATATATATATATATATATATATATATATATATATATATATATATATATATATATATATATATATATATATATATATATATATATATATATATATATATATATATATATATATATATATATATATATATATATATATATATATATATATATATATATATATATATATATATACATATATATATATATATATATATATATATATATATATATATATATATATATATATATATATATATATATATATATATATATATAAAATATGTGTTTGTGTTATTTCCAGTCCTGTCAAGTCAATGGCTTAGATAGATAGATAGATATATATATTTATACCTGTATATATAAATGAATCACGTATATAAAAGTGATATATAATCATAATATATATATATATATATATATATATATATATATATATATATATATATATATATATATATATATATATATATATATATATATATATATATATATATATATATATATATATATATATATATATATATATATATATATATACATACATACATATATACACACATCAAATATAAGGGAGCACATAAAAATGCCAAAATATGGAAAATAAAGGCTATATTTCAGAGATCAAACTCTCTCTCTCCTCAGCCAAATAGTGAATAAGAAAAAGTTACAGAAAAACTGTATTTATACCATGATATCCATAGGTCGGCCGTCAAGTCATTCCAGTTGACAAATTCTCTTCAGTCTCCTTAATCGCAGGTTGGAGGAAGATTTTATCTGTATTATATGACTCACAGGCGCTTCTTGAGAGATTCATTGCATTTCTCTGTTTAATGAAGGCTGATTCCACCATCTGGATTTTGAACTGAAAATTACTGTTATAAATTATACGTGACATATTCCAATTTATTCTGTGGTTATGGTTTTTTATGTGGTTAAAAATAGGTGAGCTCTGTTGTCTGTATCTAACTGAATGTTTATGCTGTATTAATCTTTGGGGGAATGATGTCCCTGTGAAGCTGATATAATATTGGTAACAATCGAGGCAAGGGATTTCATAAACTCAAGTGTCTTTGGGGACTGGTGTTTTTTTGGACGTTAATCAGGGACTTGGGTAAGGTATGTGGGTGGGTAAAAGCAAAAGGGCTAGAGTTTCCAAGTGTCTGTGTCAACGTCTTAAACCTGTCCTGGTGTGGGATTTTTGTTTAATTGTTGGACGTCTCTCTGGTCTTGTTATGGGGGGACGATAAAAAACAGTGTTTGCTTTGTGGATTGATTCCTCACTTAAATGGTCAGGATACTTTAAAGCTGACAGTTGCTTACAGTGATCCGGGGAGCAAATCCGTAAGGCTCTTAAGAATAAATTGCAGGCTATGCCAATTTTCATAGAGATGTTATGATAGCTACAAAAATGGAAGTATGACAGAGAGAAAGTTCTTTTTCTGTATATGACAAATTTGTATTCTGTCGTGTCTCTAATTATTAAAACGTCAAGAAAAGGAATTTTGTTGTTTGTTTCCCATTCAACTTTAAATTTGATGCTAGGCACTAATGCATTTAATTTTGAAAGAAATTAATTGAAATTGCCTGACCTACTATCCCAAAATGTTAAGATATCATCTACATATCTCATCTAAAGGGTTGCCCATTGCAGTATCAAATATTTGTTGGTAGAATTCACCATTGAATATAAACTTACAATCACAAATGCACAATCTAGTGAGTGAAATAATATGACTTACGGGTAGAGGTAATTCATGATGGATTAGTTCGTCAATAAGATAGTCTAAAATAGAATCCATAGGGACTTTAGTAAAAAGAGAACAAACATGAAAACTAACGAATCTATCAGTGGGGCAAAAAATCATTTTGCTTAATTTATCAACTAAATCTAGTGAATTATATACTAGAATCGGAGATAGTTACAAGTGACGGGGACAGGGGATTGGTTATATACAGTATATTTTAAAAGTTTATATGATATTAGGCCAACGGTGCTGATAATAGGCTGCAAAAGATTATTTTGTTTGTGCGTTTTTACTAACCCGTACAAGTAAGGTAACAAGGGAAATTTTACTGACAACTGACCTATTAGTCCTTTTTTATCTTTAATGATTTTTTTCACTGTGCTATTGAAATTTTTTACGAATTGACCAAGGGGATTTTTTGTTGATTTTTTGTAATTCGTATTACCATCCGTTACTGTTGTATAAATGGTGATATATAGTCAGCTTTATCCGAAATTACAACACTACTCGACTTATCAGCTTTTGTGATGTGGATTGTATTGTCTTTTTTAAGACCCGGCAAACTTTTCTTATAACAAGCAGGGAAAATACTTTCATGACTAACATTGGCAGCTTCATAAACCAACATGGTTTTTGAGGAAGAACACAATATTTTTCGAATTTACATACGGACGACAAGATCATTAAAACCGAGGATCTATTCGATATAAAGTTGGATAAACCATATCCGAGTGCACTCATAACATTTTCACTTATTTGTTTACTTGACAAGTTTAGAATACAATCATTTTGTGCGTTATTAGTACAGTCACTGCTGTCAGTAAGATTTTTCTTACTGTCCAGATTCCTTGTTAGGCATCTGTAGTCCTACGAAGTTTTCCGTATAATTCAAGTCGCAGCTAGTCCTTCCAATCATCCGGGATAGAATGACTGAATGAAATGCTAGCTTTTTCTAATTCCTTAAATTTTTTCCTTCTCTTCTTACTTTTCGGCTGCTATGTGGCGTTTTAACATCATGTCACTGATTTCGTTGAATGGGTAATGGTCATATCTTCTTAAACGGCGTGGTAGCAAGGACTTAGGGAGCATTTGTTTAGATAGGCACTTTTTCAGAAACTTGAGTTGAATTCTGGTCGAATTCGCAGCCAAAAAAGAACTGGAAAAGGTAATGACCACGCATGTCAAAAGAGGAAACTGAATAGCGAAAGTAAACGTTGCCCTCATATGTATAATTGATTCACGAAGATATAAAACGTTATGAATGTATAAATAAAGGCAAACTGATGAAAAATATAAAGCAAAGTAAGAAGAGAAGGAAAAATTTAAGGAATTAGAAAAAGCTAGAATTTCATTCAGTCATTCTATCTTGGCTACCTGGAAGGACTCACTGCGAATAGAAATATACGGAAAACTTCGTAGTAACATACAGATGCTTTAACAAGAAAACTAAACAGAAAAGTAAAAAAAAAATCTTATTGATAACAGTGACTGGGCTAATAGTGCACATAATGATTATGTGCACTTATCAAGTAAACGAATAAGTGAAAATATTGTAAGGGCACTCTGGTATGGTTTATCCTTCTTTATAATGGATAGACCCTTTGCTTTAACGAATTGGTTGTCCCCATGTAAATTAAAAAAGGTTGTGATCTTCCTCAAAATCATTTTGGCATGAATAAAGGTATTGTTTTTGGAGCTGCAAATTTTAGTCATGAAAGTAATTTCTCTGCTTCTTATAAGAAAAATTTGAACGATCTTAAAAAAGACAATACAATCCATATCACAAAAGTTGATAAGTCGAATAGTATTGTAATTTTAGATAAAGCTGACTACATATCACGTATGCAAGCCTGACCAGATGGTGATACGGCTAACAAAAGAGTAACAAAAATTACACTTGATTAAAAATTTCAATAGCACAGTTAATAAAAAAAAAAATCCTTAGAGATAAAGGAGAACTAAATAGTCAATTTTCAGTAAAATTTCCCTTGTTGCCTTACTTGTACGGATTAGTAAAAACGCACATAGAAAATAATCTTATGTGGCTTATTATCAGCACTGCTGGCTCAATATCGTATGAACTTTCAAAATATATTACCAATTCCTTGTCCCCGTTACTTGGAACTATCTCCGATTCTCAAATATATAATTCACTCTATTTAGTTGATAAATTAAATAAAATCACTTTTTGCCCTACTGAGAGATTTGTTAGTTTTGATGTTTGTTCTGTTTTTACTAATGTCCCTATAGATTCTATTTTAGGATATCTTAGTAACGAACTAATCCATCATGAATTACCTCTAGAGTAAGTCATATTATTTCACTCACTAGGTTGTGCATTTGTGATTGTCAGTTTATATTCAATGGTGAATTCTACCAACAAATATTTGGTACAGCAATGGGCAAAGCTTTATCCTTACTCCTCTCAAACTTGTATATGGAATTTTTTGGAAAACGATATTTACCTTATATCATTTATACGATATTTTAGTTGTTTTGCCTGCTGATATTTATGTAAATGATTTACTCTCCAATTTGAATAACCAGGTACCATCCATTAAATTTACTTTAGAATTAGAAAAAGGCAATTGTCTCCCTTCCTTAGATGTTTTAATACATAGAGAACCATTTCAATGCAAATCCAATATTTACATGAAATCGGACAACAACTTAACTTATGTCCACTTCTAATCAGGCCACCACCTCAATATCAAAATACCCATTTTTTCTTCTATGTTTTTACGAGCATTGTGCATTGTCAGTACCCAGTATTCAGATCAAGAAATCGAATACATAAGAAAAATAGGGACAAGCTTATATTACCTCTAACATATACTAGATGTTTGCTATAATAAAACCCACTAAAAGTTTTATAGTGAAAGTAACATGGAGAAAGAAACACCTAAGAACATTCTTAGCCTGGCTTCTTTTAGTGGTTTTGAAACCATAAAAACATTGATAAAGTCTCAGTGTCAACCTGGTTTTCTTCTATAATAACACACTAAAAGGAATGTTAATAAAAAATAGCCCTAAGGAAAACAATAACATAATATATGAAATTACATGCTTGGGCTGCTCTTCCTTTTATTTAGGTCAATCTAGTAAAGATTTAGAAGTGAGAAATAAGCAGCAGAAGTATTCAGCCAAAACTGGGCAAACATCCAATGCAATATTCATTCACTTAAGTGAAAACTCTCACAAGGTCAACTAGACTGACAGTTCAGTGATTGCCAAATCGAAAGATTTCTCTTTACGAAATCTTTTAGCATTTGCAATTATACACCTTAAACTTTCAGCTGTAATTTCAACTTTATCCCTGTCATGTATTATTTGGACCCCTGTATTAGTAAAATGTTCAAGAATGACCTTAAAGATAAAATCACTGACTTAATTACTAATTAGTTACATCTATTTTCTATGTATTCATATGTTTAATAGTTTTTGAAAATGTTTATTTTGCAAAAATTGTTATTGTTTACCTAAAGGAGACGATATTAAGCGTTTTACTTTTATAAATATGTAATCAGCTTATTCATTCCAAGGTAATTTTTGGTGGTCAGTCTCTTTATTTGTATAATCCTTTAAGTTAACTACTCCCTGCCATTAGGCCTAATCGTT
>NC_089753.1:72001088-72003588 GCF_040412425.1 Macrobrachium rosenbergii | reverse complement strand
ATATTGCAAGAGCAAGGACAAGACTATTTTCACTTTTAGGTAAAAGTATATGACTTCGTCGGATACCTGTATGTATGAGGTAAAATATATTACTCTCCCTTTTTTAGTTTCCTGAAAAGACAACTATTATGCCAGCTTTCTCTATCCATCTGCACTTTTTTCTGTCTGCACTTTTTCTGTCTTCCGCCTTCAGATCTTAAAAAGTACTGACGCTAGAGGGCTGCAAATCATCAAACATTCCAAATTTCAGTCCTCTAGTCTCAGTAGTTTATATTGTAGTAAAAGTTAAAGTTAACCATGATCGTGCGTCTGGCAACGACGCGGGCCAGGCTACCACTGGGCCATGGTTAAAGTTTCATGGGCTGCGGCTCACACAGAATTACACCAAGAACACCGAAAGATAGATCTATTTTCGGTGGTCTTGACTATATGACGTGCAGAAAATTCGTTGAAGAAACTTCGGAGCATTTTTTACTTGTTTATGATGTAAATTAAATCACTAAGCGCATAAGAATCTGGGAGCTGGAAAGAAGGACTTTATTTCTCTTCTATTCGGATTTTTAAAGGATTTCAATGGAAATTATATCCAAAAATACTGTATTACGAAATTGAGAAGTCAAGTGTCTATTGTACTTTTGTTGTAAAGTCAGTGTCTCTTTCTGTTAACAAAAAATCAGACAATGGTCACTGTCATATTCATACTTGTCCTGCTGAATCGATGATGAACCCCCTGTACAGAAAAATTTTTCAACATTAGGCACCTCTTACACCTACACAGCAATGTGCCAAATCCCTTATATTACACTGAGTTATTCACCTGTATTTTTTTAGCACTTAGTAGCATCCAGTATATGAATGCTTTTCCATTCCGATATATTTTCTGCCTATGCGTCCAGCACTTTCTAAGTCTTCCTTTCCTTCTTCCTAATACTTAAGAATTATACATTCTTTTCTCCAACCTATCTCTTCATATGACCAGACCATCTCAGATCGCTCACACAACATTACCTTTTCTAAACATTTGTTTTCTTTCACCTATTGCCAGAGTCTTTCTGATACTTCAAGAGTTAACTTTTCAGTAGCTATTCAGCTTTCAATTACCCCATAAATATTCACTCTCTGTCATTCCATTTCATTTCTTTTACCTTAATCTCTAAATAAGAAAACCGTCTTCTCTACGAAATCTAAAAGATAAATTATTTCATTTTTACTTTATTATATAGGTTAGCACACGTGTGGATATTTCAGTGCACCGCAGCTAAATTAGGCATTCACTTTATGCACCATCTTTCATACTACTAATCTTGGATGACTTAGCCATGTTAGCTTTCATTCCTACCTCTTGCCTCATGCAAAAGTTCGTATGGAATAAGAAATATCACCATGAGGAACGGAGAACTATCTATAAAAAAAACACGTAAAAATGCACCGATGTTTCTTTAGCGCACGTGAGTTTTTTTCTAATAAGCATATAATGCTGTACGGAACTCTTAGCCACGGCCCATGAAACTTTCATGGCTAACTTTAACATTAAATAAAAAAAATAAAAAACTGCTGAGGCTATAGGACTGCAATTTGGTATGTTTGATGATTGGGGATGGATGATCAACATACCAATTTGCAGCCCTCTAGCCTCAGTAGTTTTTAAGATCTGAGGATGGGCAGAAAAAGTGCGGATGGACAGAAAAATAGCCCTCTCAATAGTTTTCTTTTACAGAAAACTAAAAAGCATCTTCTCCCATACATTAATAATCGTTATGGCCATTTATCAGTTAGAGAGGTACTTCAAGAATATCTACGAATTCTTGGTAACGCAAGTAAAGGTGGTGCTAACTTCAACCTCAGCTTTTCTTCGTGAGATAGAAAAGATAAAGCCTGTTTCTCAAGACACTCGAGTACAATCTTCCTCTACTCCACGTGATGCTAGCACAGCACATTTTCTTCTTGCCACTTCTGTTTAGACCACTCATTCCCTAAACGATCGCTAGAGATACAGTGTCCTGTTTCTTAATTCATCAAACCGCTGACTATAGCACAAAACCCTTCAAAAAGATACACTATGAGATGAAACCCTATGAGAAAATTTCTCAGTAAAATAAATAAATTCATAGATAGATAAATATAAGATACAATAAAGGCCAAGCAAAGCAAGTCATGTCTCCTAAAATAACAGTAGAGGTTATTCGTTCCATACGTAAATTTTGTTCTTAGCATGGATGCTTAATATCTAATTAAGAGGATCCCATTTATAATATGTGGAATTTTGCTCCTCCATATCGAATGGAGATTTCAATTTTACTTAGACCTGTAAGGTTCTGATATGTAAATGTAATAACGGTCGCCACTGAATATCTTAAACATCCGAATTCTTTTCTTGTGCATATTCGTTGTTTCGAACATTAGGCTTTATAACGTAACATCAATTTTCTAATTTTTGATAAGAAGAGGGTCATTGAATGAAAATAACTTGCTTGGCAATCTCAAGCAAATTTTTGTCTAA
>NC_089753.1:71988588-71996088 GCF_040412425.1 Macrobrachium rosenbergii | reverse complement strand
ATGCGGCTCTTTAATATAATATAATGTTTCTTGGTGAGGTAGGTGTCGTCACTGGTGTGCTGGCGAGCACGTCCAGCTGTCTTTGTATGCTACCTTCCATTAGACTGATGTTGTATCCGTTATTAGCCAGGAGATGCCTAACATGTCCGAGCTCTGCATGAGTAGCTTTCCATGTGAAACTGTACGTCTCACTTACACAGCTACCACAGAGCGTTTGTAAGTGTCAAGGAATTCCCTGTGGGCATTAAGACACCAAACCTTATTAGTTACCTTTTAGTACATGGTAGTATTGTACCTGTCTCCTTTCTTCTTCACACTTACATCCAAGAATGGAAGTCGGCCTTCGACACCATATTCAATAGTGATGATTAGGCTAGAGTTCCTTTTCAAGGCATACTGTGGGCAGGTGATTTCTTCATCAGTTTTGATGGCAACGAAGACATCGTCTATATATCTGGCATATATCTTCAGTATGGGATGGGAACTGAAGGTTCTTTTCTCAACATTTGCCTTGTAAATATTGGCAAATAGGATGCCAAAGGGGGATTCCATGGTGACACCATCTACCTGTTAAAAGAGGTTACCCCTGTATGAGAGAAAGAGGACCTCATTGGTGCAGATTTAGTGAAGACATTGAAGGGTGTCTTCTGTGTATGTCAAGGGGTATGGCATCTGAGTAATAGACTTTCCTTAATATCGATTGTTTCATCCACAGGAGCATTCATGAATAGACTTTCTACATCCAGCAATGTGATAGTAAAGCTCGGAGATGTAATGTTTGAAATATCGATAAACTCTACTGGGTAAACCACCAAGTATTTCCTAGAAATGTAGGGAGTGATGATCTTTAAAGATTCTTGGACATTTCGTAAGTTGGAGAATTAACTTGGGAAATTATAGGCGCAAAATGTTGCTGGCCTTATGGGTATTTACAGTGCCATAACAATACCCTGGCCCAAAGTCTCCAATGATCATAGGCATTTCATAAATCTGTTATCAGAGTTCATCTTAATTATTGCACTCAGGTTTCTCTTCAGGCTTTCAGGAGAGGCCTTGTTTAGGGGGTGGAATTTTGCAGGATCACTCAGGATTCCCTCCATTTTAGCGTCATATTCTTCATGTTCCATGATGACACAGGCAGTGGTTTTGTCTCCCTTTCTGACAATGATGTCCTGATGTTCTTGGAGCTGGTGGGCAGCTTCCTTCAGGTGCTGGGGGTTGATCTTACCCCAATAATTTCCCTGTTGGTTTCTGGCTTCCCCGACAAGTCCCCCCACCCCGCCCCCCAATAGTTCTACTGTAGAGTGGGTTACCTCTCCTTGGGCACAAAGAGAGAGCAAATCATTTGTAAGGGTTTCAGTTTCGATGTGCTTCGTTTCCTCATGGGGCCTTTAAGTGAAATGACAATAAAGGCCATGGTTGAGAAGCTGTTTTTGTCCCTCAGTAGGGCCTATACCAGCCAGGTTAATGTATCTGTTGGAAGGCTTCTCATTTCTGATGGGGCATTTATTCAGCCATATTAATATCTTCTTCATGATATTAATAGCGACCCGTTGATATTGGTGTTCTGATTCCTGCAGTAATTTAGAAGCATTCTCAATCGTCGTATCATGTAAATCTTTTTTTAAATTCTTTCCACACAGATTCCTTCTTGCCATTGGCTGTCTGTAGTCTTCCTTTAGCTTTCCAGAGTCGGCCCCGAAGAGTCTTATTGACAACATTCTATGGGAGATATGCCCAGCCATTGTGATGTATGTTATTTGGGCACATTTTCTCTTGTATGCAATTTCTATTGAAGTTAATGGAAGTTAATGGCATTGTTCACTGATACTACCCTTTTCTCAAGATTTTAAAACAGTCTATACTTCTTCTCTTCAGGCAAGCTTCTCAAGAATAAGGAAAAATTATTCAAGATTCTTTTCATTTACTTACTCTAGGTGGCAGACCGTTTCCTTGCTCATCAAAAATGTCGTCAGGAATAAATTAAATTAACATACAAGAATTTTATTACTGCATGAAGACTTTTAAATTTTAAACGTAGCGCCATTGGATGCTGAATTTCTAATGGTCAGCGGGTCTCATTCTTTCACTGGTTGTCTGGTCAGCAACTTGGGCATTCCTGACAATACAAAGGATGCATCCCATGCAGTGGCTTGCAGAAAAGTGTGGAGGCAAGGGCATGATCTCCCTCTCTGGCTAATAATTGACTTGTTTTGTTGCTGGTATTCGTGTCCAGGGGTGTTCTGTCATGCGAGTCTCCCTTCAGATTGTGAAAGATGTACTGTGATTTCCTTGAAGAAGATGATTTATCCCCACCGGTTCTGCTATTTGCAATCTGTGGAACAAGGCTTCTCTATGCACAATCTCTGGGCTTTCTAATAATTTTCTAGTGTCACTTTACAGTCGCGGTCGTCTACGTAGTCTTTAAATATTGCCCCTTGGTTGCAATGAGCTTGCAATCACCTGCGTACAGTGATATTGGTGCCACTTATGTAGTAATTGCTAAGGGCTTGACATGTCCTTTTGGTGCATTTAATTTTGTATGTTAAGTTGGTCGACTTACCAAATCTATCTAGAGGGGGCCATACGATTTCACATTGCCAGGGTGATGACCAGGTTCGGGTGGTAGTAAACAGGGAAGGAAAAACATCTCCATGGCCTTCATGTCATTGTTGAAATGGCTGTTATATACAGCTTTATGATATAATATGATGTTTCTCAGTGAGGAAAGCGTTGTGACCCCAGTTGTATATACACATATATATATAATATATATATATATATATATATATATATATATATATATATATATATATATATATATATATATATATATATATATATATATATATATATACACACATTGTCATAATGTGATCCTTTTTCATTATGATTAAATTTAGTTTTTAAACAATTTGTTAAACCTAGTCTTGTAAGTTTCACTTGTCGTGGACCTCCTCTTGTGTATAACAATTGTTTGCTTATTATTAATGTTTGTTTACTTTTCAAGGAGTTGTGTGTGTGTGATCCCTTCCCTGTGGTTTAGGGGGGTGACTTCGTAGCTTCGGTTCGAAGAGCAGGGAATTGTTCTCTGGACCTTTTGCTCTTAGGAACCCTTTTGCCTGGCTTGGTGGATATACAGAATATTACCGTGACTTGCTTCTTGACTGGCTTCTTGAAGGAGGATTATTACCGTGACTTGCATCTTGGTGGTTGCAGCCTCTGCTGATGAATTTCCCTTATCTTCAGAACTTGAGGATGTTTACTGATTACTCTATCTTCAAATTAGAAGATGACTCTGGATTATCTATCTGGAGGTCCTTTCAGACTCACCGCACCACCTCTGGTCTCAAGTATAAGGCGGGGGCTCTCATCCCATGGTAAGGTTTTTATACCTTTGAATTGTATCGATCACGGCTGTGGATTTGTTGTGGCTGCTTGTTTGGGTCTGAGTTGGTTAACCATCTGTTACTCTACTCCAGATATGGAGGATACTCTTATTCTTCGAGGAGAATATTAACGATTTATTTATTCAAAAAGCTAATAAATGACAAGTTTATTTATTGAAAGTTTAGCATGTATTTTGTTAGGTTTTCCTTCCTTTGCAATTTCTCCTCCTTTCTGGACCCCCAATTTTTGGTTTTGGAGTGTTTAGTAACTATCTAATCGTCCTAGACCTCTCTCTCTCTCTCTCTCTCTTTCTCTCTCTCTCTCTCTCTCTCTCTCTCTCTCTGTCTCTCACGAACTTTCTTGTCTTTCTGTTTTCTGTCCTAATCTCTCTCTCTCTCTCTCTCTCTCTCTCTCTCTCTCTCTCTCTCTCTCTCTCTCTCTCCTCTCTCTCACACGAACTCTCTTTGTCTTTCTCTTTCGTCCTAATCTCTCTCCCCTCTCTCTATCTCTCAATGAACTTTCTTGTCTTTCTCTTTTCGTCGTACCCTATCTCTCTCTCTCTCTCTCTCTCTCTCTGACCTTCAGAATTTTTTCGTTAATTTCTGATTACTTAACAAATTACATACCCTGAAATCTCTCTCTCTCTCTCCTTCAGAAACCGCTCAAAAAAAAAAACTGATATAGCTTGATCAAACACTTTAATTGGAAGTTCCGCGTCTTCCGTCTCTCGGCCTCACCTGCTCAGGTGAAACGGTGAATACTTGTCCTAATTAAACTTAGGTAAAGCTAGGATAAGGGCTTAGCGAGAATCCTTCGAAGGAGTTCGTCCTCAAGGAATTCCTTCTTGAGCACGGGAAGGCTTTTATGTCCTCTGGCGACTGAAGGATTTCATTTGAAGGATTTTTGTTGTTTTTCGACACAATTGATAGAATGAATAGATTTGGTAGATTGAATACATGGATAAATAGAGGATTGTTTAAACTGCTTCGTTGTCTGAACAGATTCTCATTAGAATCTAATTTATTATTATTATTATTATTATTATTGTCTATCTTAGTCATTTTATTCGACTGGGTGGTATTTATAGTGTGGGGTTCCGGACTGCATCCTACCTCCTTAGTAGTCCATCACTTTTCTATGTGCGTTGTTTCTACTGTGATAGCACGTTCCTCTGCATGAATCCTGGAGCTACTTCGGCATCTAGTTTTTCCAGGTTCCTTTTCAGGGATGATAATAATAATAATAATACATTAATAATAATAATAATAATATAATTATTACATATTATTATTATTATTATTATTATTACATATTATTATTAGCTGTAAGTGCTGTATATCGTGTATTTAACTTACTATTATTATTATTATTATTTATTATTATTATTATTATTATTATTATTATTATTATTATTATTATTATTATTATATGTGTGTTTGGAGAGTAATTTAAATATTATTCGTAAGTGCTGTTTGGGGAGTCATTTAACTATTATTATTATTATTATTATTATTATTATTATTATTATTATTATTATTATTATTATTATTATTATTATTATTATTAGTAAGTGATGTATGGAGCATTCTTTAAAAAGACACCTGTTGTATATATTAGGTTTACTAAGCTCATTTGTCTCGAATATCTTAATTTTTCATAGATATTTCTCTCTTAACTTGAAAAGATCGTCTCGCAGCATTTGGGGCAGATGATGGCTTCATCATAGATTATACGTTTTGTGTAAATTTTTTTCCCATTCTCTTCTCATCACTTTGGTGTATTAAACGACCGGTTTTTTCTCCCTGTACTGTATACTTCAGTTCCTTTATACTGGCCATCAACTGTTTCAGCGGTCGATTTTGAAACGGAAAGAATTGTTTCCTGCGACATTTAACGTATTTCCTTTTATTCCCATTTTCCTCCAACATTTACCATATCTCCTTTTATTTCCCCTTTCCTCCGACGTTTAACATGTTTCCTTTCATTCCCATTTCGAGATCCGCTGACAACGTGTTTTCTTTCAAAGGACCTCGCCTTCAGCGCATTCTGAACTAACAGATGAGCTCTTGTGGCTTGTGAAAGTGAAAGTATTTTTCGGTTACTAAAATGTGTTTCAGGCTCGCTCGCTCTCTCTCTCTCTCTGTCTCACGAACCTTCTTGTCTTTCTCTTTTCGTCCTAATATCTCTCTCTCTCTCTCTCTCTCTCTCTCTCTCTCTCTCTGTCAAGTCTTTGTGTAAATCACAGATAAATGTCCAAAGCTATTTTCTCATGGGGTTTCTAAACGTAGCTGTGCTTTTAGGGATGTTATGCTGGTATTTCACTATTATTTACCGATATCTTAATAATACTTCACTAATATATGACCAATATTTACTAATGTTTATTGACTTGTCATTATTATTTTTTATTAATATTTAGTAATATTACATAATATTTTACTTCACTAAGTGATATTTTTTCTCCTTCATACACTTCAATTATTGCATTAGTCTCTCTCTCTCTCTCTCTAAACTGCCAAAAATTTAAACTCGAAGCACCTTTCTCTCATCTCTCAATTAGGGAAACCAACCTGCTTCAAAAATATTAATAATGAAGAAACCCGTCTTTTAATTTTTCAAAGGTTTAACAAGAAAACCCCCGTATTTTTATTTCTCATTGGATTAACAATAAAACGCCGTGTTTTTACTTATACCTAGTGCTGCCACATGTTCTCGTGGTTTATATAAACCCCATCCTAGCTACTACTGACAATCTTGCGCGCGCGCGCGTCCAAATGCATATACCATACCCACCAGGGACGGGACGAAACGGGTTTCATAAAATGTCAAAGAGAGAGAGAGAGAGAGAGAGAGAGAGAGAGAGAGAGAGAGAGAGAGAGAGAGAGAGAGAGAGAGTCATTTTCCATTTTCCATCTTCAACCCAGGAAAGCTTTTAAGGTTCAGGCGTCTCTGGGGTCCATTAAAGCATTCTCTCCAGTTTTTGATGTGTGGAGAAAACTCACCAAAGAGAGAGAGAGAGAGAGAGAGAGAGAGAGAGAGAGAGAGAGAGAGAGAGAGAGAGAGAGAGAGAGAGAGAGAGAGAGAAATTCAAATAGCAACTCATTTGGATTTTAAAACTTCCTCCCAATTACGGATCTTTTGATTATGTTAGATTATTATTTCTGAACTGAAAAATTCATGGGACAGAGAGAGAGAGAGAGAGAGAGAGAGAGAGAGAGAGAGAGAGAGAGAGAGAATATTTATAAAAGTTTTACTACAATACAATTAGATAATTGTGTTAAATCTAAGGCAGATATATATGTGTGTTTTGTGAGAGAGAGAGAGAGAGAGAGAGAGAGAGAGAGAGAGAGAGAGAGAGAGAGAGAGAGAGAGAAGGAAATTATTGCTCAAGTTTAATATTTTGATACCTTGATCTGTGTGGATGACGAAATGCATTCCGCAATTTCTTTTTCTGAAAGACCTGAAGAGGTGCCACGTGCTGATCAACTGTCTCTCTCTCTCTCTCTCTCTCTCTCTCTGGGAGAGAAACAGAAGAGAGATTCTGTCTCTCTCCCTCTCTGTCCGTTTCGATCTCTCTCTCTCTCTCTCTCTCTCTCACACACACACACATATCTGCCTTATATTTAATATAATTATTCAATTGTATTTTAGTAAAACTTTTATGAATATTTCTCTCTCTCTCTCTCTATTGTTTCAAACATTTTCCTTCTCTTTGTAGGTATTAATGTTTAATTAGAAGTATTTTCAGTAAGGTCTTACAAGGATATTATTTGTTTGTTTTTTGATAAAAATTAATGAGTAATTTCTTTAGAAACTTATTTTATTGACTTTTTTATTGACTGTTTTTCTGTCTTGAGTAAATTTTCTGGTTTTTAATCTTTATTATTCATTAAAAGTTTATATGTGAAGCGTGATGAATTTTAGTCTTATTTGACCAATACACATACACACATAATAATAATAATAATAATAATAATAATAATAATAATAATAATAATAATAATAATAATAATAATGACTTTAACCGCAATGGAATACTAGTCTTATTTGATTCTAATAATAATAATAATAATAATAATAATAATAATAATAATAATAATAATAATAATA
>NC_089753.1:71976088-71983588 GCF_040412425.1 Macrobrachium rosenbergii | reverse complement strand
GGGCCTAGAGACAAGGCAAAGAATTATTTATATCACATCAGAGACGAGGAAGGGAATCACACTTAACAGATTCGTTCCTGCCTCTGCCGCTCTTTGCTGGCGTCTGAATTCAGGTGTATCGGTTCTATTTTCTATTCACTCACATTTGTTTTCATATAACTTCTCTCTTTCTGCAGGCTGATTTCCCTTTGGGGCCATCTTGGGTTCATTACAGTATGTTGACTCTGCCCTTAAGGGTTTACAGCTGAAGGTTTCAAGAAAGAAAGAAAAGAAGAAAGAATAGATAAAACAAAACGACGAGAACCAGTATCCTATCTTTCCATAATAATGATACAATTGTTGTAATGCAAGATGGGAAATAAGAGTTCCAGGTTTTATGCAAGAAGTCTGATTATGGCGGATCCCAAAACTGCTCGAAAAACAGATTATTCCTCGTTAGGTTTGATACCTTTTGCCAGGTGTATTGGGAAATAGGATTCTTTCATCTATTCCAAAGCCATTTTAACGAGTTTGGTTTTCCAAATTATTTTTTTTTTTTTTTTTGGAAATTGGATACAGATATGCGAGACTTTTAGCCGTGAAGTTTTGTCTGTAATGACTTGTGGATGTAAGGAAGCCTATAAATAGTGCCATGTTTCTTGTTACTCTATAACGCAAATGTAAACAACTGGGTCACAGAGTAATGACTATTCAAGGGTCTATCACTTATTTCCTAATTCAAAGTTCTTCGTTGTATAGTGGGTAGAACTCTCGGCTAGCACGCTGTTGGCCCAGCGTTCGACTCTCCGACCGGCCAATGAAGAATTAGAGGAATTTATTTCTGGTGATAGAAATTCATGTCTCGTCATAATGTGGTTCGGATTCCATAGTAAGCTGTAGGTCCCGTTGCTAGGTAACCAGCCGGTTCTTAGCCACGTAAATAAATCTAATCCTTCTGAGCAGCCTTAGGAGAGCTGTTAATCAGCTCAGTGGTCTGGTTAAACTAAGATGGTTAAACTAAGATATACTTTTCTTGCCTAATTCAGTGTGTTAGTAACATGTTTTACTGTGGTGTGAAGTTGTTGACTTGTATTCAGCCTATTTGTGACTTGTATGCAACAAGTTACAGACATGTTTACGACATGTTCTATTGTTGTGCAGATGAGCCCTTAATCTCCCTGCTGGGTCAAGATTTGTCTGTTTAAACAAGTCTTGACCCAGTAGGGAAACTAAAGGTGCTTCAGTACAACAGTAGAACATGTCATAAAGATATGTCTGTAACTTGTTGCATACATATCACTTGAACACAAGTCAACAGCTCTACACTACAGTAAAACATGTCATCCACACATCTGTAACTTGTTGCATACATGTCACAAATAGGTTGAATACAGGTCAGCAACTTTGCTAAACAGTGGAACATGTCATCCTCACACATCTGTAACTTATTGCGTACATGTCAAATAGGTTGAATACTTGTCAGTGACTTACAGGTGGTCCTAATCAGTGCTTCATGCGATTCTTCAACATTTGCCAAAGATTCATTCTCCACTTATGGTCGTCGACTTCTTTTAAAAATGTTTGTGATATGTATGTGATAAGTTTCAGACATGTTTATGACATCTTTTGTTGAAGGATGGAGGCACATTAAGTATAAGAATCCTATGTCACTTCTGAAGCTAAGAGGAACTGGGCCTATAAAAACTGGAAAGAAATTTTAGTCTTGTGAAAAAATGTATAACAAATACTTCACCTATAAGCATATAATAATGGTCTCCATGAATTCCTGTTAATAGACGGACAGACGAACTAACATATAGACATACTGCGGCAAAAAAACAGTTTTTTTAGCTGGCGATAAAAAGAAGTTATCAGTAAAATAGTGGTGTTTTCACATCAGATTCACTAATGAGGCCCCGAAGGAAACTACGGGAATGAATGAATTACTTACCAGCTGTGTAATCCAACCGCTGACATGAAATTGCAAATTGAACATCATAGGTTTATCATTTGTAATTATGCATCATTACTAATTGTATCTGGAGCCCCTTTGTGGGTCTAAAGCGCTTATTTTACTGTTCATATTTTCCCATTCTTTGCATTCTGAATAATGAATTCATTGTCTTTATTGAAAAAGATTCTGATTATTTAAGGAAACTTCCCTTCCCTAAAGCTCGAAGTTGACTGCCATAAGAAATATTTGACCGTCATTAGCCAAAAAGTTCCCGAAATTTTAAAATTTTCATAAAGGAGTTTTATCATCCCCAAGACGACCAGAATATTCGTCCTAAAACTAACTTTGGCGAATTTCCCATGAAGTCAGGGTCAAGTTAAATGATTTTTTAGATGACAGAACTCAAAAAATCGTATAGCTCCCGGCTTCAATTTTTCTTTTTTTGCGATACATTTAGCAACTTAAGGAACGCAATATCTGACATTTTTTTCTGGATGAAACTTTTATCTCAGGATCGACTTGACCCCAATGCATATTGAGAAAGTTTTCTTTTGTTCAGAAATCCCGAGAAAAGAAGGAGTTTGACTCTTAGAATGTGTCAAGGCCTCTCTTGACCTTTTAATCTCACAGAAGTTTATCATTTGAAAGAATGAAGTATATCTAGATATACCTTTTCTCCTCTACAGTACAAAGTCATTAAAATGTTAGCAACTTTTGCAAACACATCACAAACAGGTTCAATACAAGTCATCAACTTGTTAGTAGTCCTAACCAGTCCGTCTTGCAAACACATCACAAACAGGCGCATATAAGTCAACAACTTGTTAGTAGCAGTCCTAACTATCCGTCTTGCAAACACATCACAAACAGGTTCAGTACAAGTCAACAACTTGTTAGTAGTCCTAACCAGTCCTCTTACAAACACATCACAAACAGGCTTAATATAAGTCAACAACTTGTTAGTAGTCCTAACCAGTCCGTCTTGCAAACACATCACAGACAGGTTCAATACAAGTCAACAACTTGTTAGTAGTCCTAACCAGCCCATCTTGCAAACACATCACAGACAGGTTCAATACAAGTCAACAACTTGTTAGTAGTCCTAACCAGCCCATCTTGCAAACACATCACAAACAGGCTTAATACAAGTCAACATTTTGTTAGTAGTCCTAACCAGTCCGTCTTGCAAACACATCACAGACAGGTTCAATACAAGTCAACAACTTGTTAGTCAACTTGTTGCACACCCATCACAAACAAGTTGAATACAAGTCAACAACTTGTTGGCAGCTTATTTCCCACTTATCACAAGCAGGTTAAATACAAGTCAACAACTTGTGCAGGCAACTTATAGCCCGTCTTGGTAAACACATCACAAACAGGTTGAGCACAAGTCAACAACTTGTTAGTAGTCCTAACCAGCCCATCTTGCAAACACATCACAGACAGGTTCAATACAAGTCAACAACTTGTTAGTAGTCCTAACCATTCCGTGATACGATTACCCAGTTTTGGTAGGGATGCGTTCTTCATTTAGGGTCACCGACTTGTCAACATGTTTGTGATATGTATGCGACAAGTTACCGACGTGCGTTTGCGACACGCCTGGTGTTGTGTGGTACTTAGAAATGGCTTCCTAGTGATTACGAATAATAATAAATGGACAATGTTGACCCTATCAAAGAGTAATGAAAAATAACCCTGAAGTAAAATACAGAATATAAATGAATGTACCATTCAAATTAATTAGGAGATATCAAACTGTGTTCGTTAACGATATTGTATGATACGATGTGCCGTTTTCAACGAATGACCTTTAAAATAATCGTTGTAGAATTTTTGTGAAGAGTAAAGGATTTAAAATGAAATTTCCTGCGCTGAAATATTCTAGCTTTCAGTGGCCGTTGGCATTTGTACTCTGGGTAAATTCCAGTTACATCTTTTAGTCATAATGATTAATATTTTTTCAAGTGAATTTTCAATTTTATATTTAGTCTTATTGTACCAATTACCTCCTGGTAGTATATAAGGAGTGTCGGGTGAAATCTGTTTTTCATGAATGAAAATATTAACCATTTAGTCCTTCAACATCCGAATCGCTTCACTCAAATGAGTTACATCTTTCACGTGCATATAACCAGTCGATCTTCCCGTGACCTGCTGAAAATGAATATGAGGGAAGAAATTATTATTATTATTATTGTTATTTTTTTTATCTCGTCATCCTATTCAACTGGGTGGTATTTATAGTGTGGGTTCCGGGTTGCATCCTGCCTCCTTAGGAGTCCATCACTTTTCTCTATTATGTGCGCTGTTTCTAATAGCACGCTCTTCTGCATGTGTCCTGGAGCTACTTGGGCATCTAGTTTTTCTAGATTCCTTTTCAGGGATCTTGGGACGCCTTCAGTGCCTATGATTATGGGCACAATTTCCCACTTTCAAGTATATCTCATATCCTTATTTCTGTTTTCAGGTCTTGATACTCTATCAATTTCTTCCTCTTTCTTTCTCGTCTACTCTGAATTATAAGTGGTGATTCGTGACAAAGAGGAGTGATACTTTCTTCTTGGATTTTGTCAATCATCGTCGCTGTCTGGTCTATGGCATGTATCACCCTATCTGTTCTGATACCATAAACTTAGAGGCTCTTTGCCTGATGGTTTTCATCATTCCTCTGAAGGTGTTCATGTAAATTACTTATTACCTGCAAGCTAGTTGGTGTTTTCGTACAGGCTTGGTAGAGTGGGTTTTGCATTGAATCATGCCTCTTTTTGTACTGGTTCCAAAAGCGCTGACATTCGCTTGCTTTGTGGTTTATGGTCTCGTCTTTCATATTGCACTTCCTGCATATGGGTGAGATGTTATTTCCACTATTGTTCTTGAACATCTGGTTCTTAGGGCCTGGATCTGTGCCGCTGTTAGCATTCCTTCTGTTTTCTTCTTGAGTTCTCCCCGTGTGGCCATTGCCGTTTCATCGCTGGCCAGTTATTTTGTCTGTCTCATGTGCTGTCCGTGCATTGGTTTGTTTTGCCATTCCTCTGTTCTGTTTTTCATTCTCCTGTCTGTATATTTCTGGGTCTTCGTCTATTTTATCCAATCCTTCTTCCCATGCACTCCTTAGTCACTCGTCTTCCCTGGTTTGCAGGTACTGCCCCAGTGCTCTGCTCTTGATGTTGACCAGTCCTCGATGCTTAGTAGCCCTCTCCCCACTTCCTTTCGTGTTATGTATAGCCTGTCTGTGTTTGCTCTTGGGTGTAGTGCTTTGTGTATTGTCATTTGTTTCCTAGTTTTCTGGTCTATGCTGCGGAGTTCAGCCTTCGTCCACTCGACTACTCCCACAATGTATCTGATTACTGGTACTGCCCATGTGTTTCCGTTGTCGAGTTTTGACATGAGGATTACCTTTTAGTCTCTGCACATATTTTTCCTGATCATATCCTTCATCTCTTGGTGCTTTGTGATCCTCTCCTTCATTGGTTCCCAGGTATTTGTATCCTGTCTCACAATGTGTTTGATGTTATTCAATGTCGGGTAGCTTTATCTCTTCGGCCCTTTTCACTTTGCATTTTTTGGTATTATTATTATTATTATTATTATTATTATTATTATTATTATTATTATTATTATTATTATTATTATTACTCGGAAGATCAACCAGTATTCATATAGAACAAGCCTACCACAAGGGCCACTGACTTGAAATTCAAGCTTCCAAAGAATGTTGCAGTGATCACAGGAAGTACAGAGGTGCACAGGAAACAGAGAAAGAAGATCAAGAGACGAGGAGCTATGGAAAAATTTTTCAACTAAGATCAAAGAAGCAGTTGATTAATATTCTCTGAAGTTACCCTTTCCCAAGGCCTTTTCATCATTCTTGACGTGAGGCAAAGAGAATATGATAACCAAAAAGATTTTCAGCATGTTTTATGGAAGTACCTGGAAATGATGGGGTTGCAAGTCTTGGAATGTATATATCTTTCTTTCTCTGTTTAGTGTGCTTTTTCATTTTTCATACATGTATATGTATATAATATAATACATATATATTATATATATAAAATATATATATATATATTATATATAAAATATATATATATATATTATATATAAAATATATAATATATATTATATATAAAATATATAATATATATAATATAAATATTTGTATGAATATTATATATTATATATATGTATGTATATATATACATATGTATACATATATATACCTATATATACCTATATACACATATATATATATATATATATATATATATATATATACCTATATACATATATATATATATATATATATATATATATATATATAAACACTTAGGATTTTCGCTCCTGGTGAGCTTAAGTTTAATAATAAACAGGACAGCGAGAAGACAGGAAATCATTTCTTCTTTTTATTGACACCAACGTTTCGTGAATCCTTTCCATTAATCAAGGCTATAATAAAATTAATTTTTGCAGTATTTAAAAAATCAAACAAGTTGATAATGCTAAGAAATCTAGCTTTGTAATATAAATATCTTCGTTGTTAAAAAGAAAAAAGACTACAAAGTGACTTTAAACTAAAAATAAATTAAAACTATACATAATTCAGTGAAATAAGAGATAAAAAATGCAAAAAAAAAAACTCAAATATATAAATGAAAAAGGAAAGGGTTTTGTTGGACTTGCTGTTAAGAGGTTTGGCTGTTATCTGATGGAGAACAGAACAGTCAAAGACGATGACAGAGAAAATAAAAAAAGGGGGGAGAGAGAGGGATGTGAGTAATAGGCAGTTAGGCAATATGTAACGGCGTGGAAGTAGTTTGGTTGTTTAAGGAAGGCGACAATTTCTTGATGTAAAGAGATTCCAAAAGATGGAGCGAAAGGCAATCGGTAGTTTGACAGAGTATTTTGAAATTATTGTACATAATAATGTGAGTTTAACATGAGCTCGAATGGTTCCTTATGGCCGAAAATTCTTTTGGTTTTAAAATGCGCTCAGTGCGATAACTGACCTCTATGGGGATCGATGCGGACTTTCAGTAAGCGTCGGGTAGATCCGACGTAATTTCCAAAATTACATTTTGGACAAGTATATTCATAAACAACGAAAGAAAGCATCAACTTCGGAAGGGTGTCTTTAATTCTAAAAGTCTGCCTATTGTTATCGGGTTATTGAACACAATCCTGAAATTGGCCATGGGTACAAGGTGCTTAGGGCCATTGTCGTTCACGTCAAGGCTGCATTTTTACACATGGAAATGAAAAATACACGAATTTCTTTGATACTGGGCTGATAAATATTGTTTAAAAACTTTTTAACAATTCTGTCAAAGAAGTTAGAAGGATAACAGTTATTCTTAAAAAATACTTTAAGAAATGATATTTCATTGTGAAACTATTCCAGTCTGAACACAGGGAATAGGCTCTGAATAAAAGTGTCTTTACTGAATTCAACTTAAATGTCAAAGAGCAGTTACTAAAAAAGTTAAGACCCAAACCAGTGTACGTCTTTTTTCCCTAAAAATACCTGTGAGAAATCTCCCATTACAACGTGAACTATTTAGTTT
>NC_089753.1:71938588-71971088 GCF_040412425.1 Macrobrachium rosenbergii | reverse complement strand
CTCCATAAGAAATCTGAATAGGACCAAGTCCAAAACACAGATAAATTATGATGATTTCAAAATTAAAAGGTGGCACAGAACCAACAGAAACTGCAGATACTTGAGTCTTTAAACATTAAACTACGGGTTCCTCATTAAACACGCAAACTCCTCAATTCCATTGTTTTTGCCCATAGGTCATTACTATTTGTACCTCTGATCTTTTTTGTTTTGTTTTTTCTGTATATATTTTTCAAAAATGTTTTAGTGTGGTTCTATCGTTAATGCATTGAAAAGGTGAGCGTCTTCTGCTTTTTTTTTATAAGCATAAATTACTGTCTTTGTTTGTTTCTCTGTTACACAAGAAGAGAGAAAAATTAAATTTTTTTTTTTTAAATTAGACCATTTTTTATTTTTTTATTTTGAGGGTTTTGTGATTTTGCTATTTTTAATGTAGATTGTGTAAATATGTGTCCGTGTGTAAATGAAAAAGAACATTTGTGATATGTATTTAGTGTGCTCTGTGTATGTAATTTTTAACAAGCCTTTATAGACTTTTTTAGTGACTAATGTTTTTAACGTAATTCAGTTTTAGGAATCGTTCAGTACTTTTATTAATTTATTTAATTTTCCATACAATTTCCTGATGATGTGATTATGAATCACGAAACGTAGGAAACAATAATTAAGCAGTGAATAGTTAGAGTCTTCCTGCCCTTTCACAATTTGTGTGTGTGCATCTTTCTACCAATACACTGTGATGTTTACAGGCCGCCCGTTAGGAGTTCTATTAGTATGGTGTTGAACTTCGTATTCTTCGCATTTTCTCTTGATTTTTCGACTACGGATCAGAGGTTACAACAACTTTACAATGAGGACGTCAAAATACGGATACATCCCTTCTTCACAAATGTCGCAAGTTTGGAAAAATTGGTTCAAAAGAAAGAAAAAGTAAATTAGATTTAGATTATTTAACAATACTGTCGAATTAATAATGTTATTACCTAATTTCATTAAATTCAGGTGTATTTTCTTCTCTCTATCGAGATTCAGTTTTTCTTGATATTTCACTAATTCTTTATTAAACTACGAAATAAGCTGTAAAATAAAGCCCTGAACGTTTGAACAAGCTATTACACTTTCCTGTTTGAGGTGAATTGAGTCTTTTTCTATTGTTGATAGGATTATTTTACCAAACTGTTCAATGACAGCATCCAATATTTTATCAATACTACTCAGAGACGACATAACAATTTTGTATTCTCCAACCTAGAGAATTGTATTACCTAAATTCCATGGCTATAATAAGACAGTATTTAACTTTTCTAAATATGTATTGTCAAAACATTTAGGAGTTCCTTCTGTCCCCATAAAATATTGACTATTTGTTTTATATATTATAAGCCAAACTTTGCCAATTCTATAAAAATACCTCGAATTTTGTTTATAGACTAAAAATCTTAATTTGTGTCACGATAATAAGCAGACTTCAAAATGAGTTGATGTCGTTGTCTCATGGTGCTTAATCCAGACTCAAAACCCACTGGGCCCCCTTTTTATAAAGAGTGATATTGTAACCCTAAAAGCCTTAGCATAAACGAGACGATTTGATTATTACTAGTTTTGACAAGGGAGGGAACTGTAATTCTAGACAAAGATAGTACATTAACAAAATGAATGTGATTCTTAATGATAGCACTAAATTTCAAGAAATAATTGCCAAATTATGCTGTTTAAAGTAGAAGACAAAATCAATAGGTTTCTGTGAACACTAAAACAGGAAAATCATAGAAGAGAAGGTATACCAAGATCTCTTTTCTACTGGCTACCTTTTATACATTCTGTATGGCCTACCCAAAATTCACAAAGTGGATGTTTATTATTTCAAAAACTATCCTTGACTTCACTACAATGCCCCAAACTATAAGTTAGCTAAATTCCTTGTACCCCTGTTGGAAGTCTTGACCACTAACCAATATACCTTAAAAAATTCAGAACAATTCAAAGTTGTATCTTGTATCAAGACTCCGATTTATTTATGACAAGTCTAGACGTAGAATCACTATTTACAAATGTTCACCGTTAGAGAAACTATTACTATTATCCTTGATAAACTCTTTCCTAATCCTGATTCAGGTTTACTGTAATTTTAACCAGGATGCTTTTTAAATCAGCTCTTAGAACTAGCAGTGCTGGACACGGCCTTTAAATTTAATGGAAAACTGTTTAAACAAATAGAAGGCATGGCCAGAAAGTCCATTAGGACCAATCTTTAAAAAATTTTTATGTGCTCCCTAGGAGCAAATCTGTTGAAGAATGTCCCTTGCAGCCTATCGCCCTCTTTTTTTCGATACGTAGATGAGTGTTTACTGTGTTTAAACATGAAACCGATTCTGACCGATTTCTTGATTTTGCCAATGCCTCATAGTAGCATCTTTTTACCTTGGAGAAGGAACAGGATTCTAAACTGGCCTTTTAGATATTTTGATTTTTTCAAAGAAAATGACTGTTTCAATACTACTGTTTTTAGAAAAGAACTTTTACTGGTCTTGGGTAACAATTTTTATAGCTCCTATTTTTTTAATTTCAAAACTTAACTCTGTCCACAGGAGATATACACCGTGCTTTAACTCTCATTTCTAATTGGACCCTTTTTCATGAAGAAATCCTTTTCCTGCAACAATACTATTTAATAATAATTGCTTTCCACACAAAACATTCTATAGAATTCTTTCCAGACTACTGAACAAATCATTCAGCCCTACAGTAAATTTTAATGTCCCTAAACTCCATATATACGCCGGTTACCCATTTTTACATGATGATAGTTTTAGAATTATTTCATTAGGATCGTTCAGAGGTACTTTGGGGCCATTGACATCAAACTCATCCCGAAAAATCCAAAGACAATCGGCTCATTCTTCGGGTTTAAAGATCGGCTCTATATTTGATGTCGTCTGGTGTTGTTTATGAATATACTTGTCCCAGATGTAGTCTGGGAACATATGTTGGATCCACCAGGCGGCTTCTCAGGGTCATCGGCCGACTCTCATAAGGGGGTGAGCTATCGAACTGGATGCCAACTCTCCAATCCAGAGCTATCCTCCATAAGAAATCATGCCACCAAGTGCAAAACACAGATAAATTATGATGATTTCAAAGTTATTGGCCAGGCACAGAACCAACAGAAACTGCAGATACTTGAGTTTTAAACATTAAACTCCCAAGTTTCATTAAACACGCAAACTACCTCAATTCCATTCAAGGGGAAGACAATAGGTCATTACTATTTGTGATTCTCTGATCTTTTGTTTTGTTTTTCTGTATATATTTTTCTTTTACTGTTAGTGTGGTTCTATCGTTTGCATTTAAGGACAGCGTCTGCCATACTTTTTTTATAAGTATATTACTGTCTTTGTTTGTTTCTCTGTTATTTCCAATATTTGAAAAATTTAATTTTTTTTTTTTAAATTAGACCATTTTTTCATGTTTTTTTATTTTAGGATTTTTCTGATTTTGCTATTTTTAATGTGCTCTTGTGTAACCATACCAGTCCGTGTGTAACGTGATTTTAAGCTTTGTGTGTATGTATTAAAGTGTGCTCTTGTGTATGGAATTTTTAACAGCCTTTATAGATTTTTTGTGACTAATGTTTTAAACGTAATTCAGTTTTAGCCGTTCAGTACTTTTATTAATTTATTTAATTTTCCATAGAATTTTTCTGATGATCAAATTATGAATCACGAAAAATAGGAAATTATAAAAAGTGTGAATCTTTCAAGATACTTCCAATTTTTGACTACAATTTGTGAGTGAGTAATGGGAATACAGCATATATGTTAATATTAGGAACATTACGGTTTTCACAAATAGGAGGAGATATATTCATATTTTTATATTATTAATTATTATCTTACAAAAAGAAGTCTTAACATGGCAGCCATTCAGCTTTGATTAGTTTACCCTTCATCATTTCAAAAGTAAAGTAATCAACTTAAGCTGTTTAAGAGCTAAATGTATCGGTTACACAGGCGATCCAGTTGACCAAGTCAGCAACACATTTTCATCAATAATTTGATCTTTCCTCTTTACCTGGATGATCATTCAGAAGGCATGGTAAATAAAGGATGAAGATGGGGATGGGCTGACTGTCACTCCCTTATCAGCGGCTTACCAACTAAAGATGCTTAAAACAACCTTCTAATGGCAGATAAGTCTAATGGCTGAATTGATTCTCCGCAGGACACCTGGGAGGACGTAAAGAGATGGCAGGACACCTGGCAAATGACACATCTTTGATAACAGTCACCAGACACGGCTGATCTTTGCATTCGGTCTGAAAAGTACCGAGGCCTTAAAAGGAGAGGACAAGAGGCATCTTAGTAGGTCATGGGGCAGTTGGTGGGCAGTATGCAGTTGGGCCGTTAGCAGTTAGCAGTTGGCCATACATGCGGGCGAGTGATACAAGACACTGAGAGGTCACCCCCACCCTTCCACCCAGATGTCCATACCAGGCTCCTGATGTGAATCCAGTACTACAGTCATACTCGAAAGGACCTACCCAGGAACCTGAGTATGATGTCACTTGTGTGAACGCCGTCATTCTACGCCAGAGCCCAGCTAACACCCACCCCCCCTTAAGTTTAGACCTTTTCAGTCACGACAGTTTGCCATTTTGAAGTGTTACTGAGTGCCAGTATTGTTTCTCATCCTTGTGTCATTTGTTCAGTGCATTTTGCAGTGCTTCGTGTTCCAGTGTAAAGTGTTCAGCTATTCCTTGAGTCCTTGGCACCCTCAGTGCAGACTCGAGTCATATTCTGTAATGTATTGTACTTTGCTGGCGTATAATGTGTAAATCTCTCTTGCAGAGGGATCTGTTCGCAGTGGACTCATCTTGGACTGTGCCTTGCCCTTATTCAAGACTCCAGTAGGACGATCTTCATGCGTTGCAAGCCCTTTAACAATTCAATAACCCATTTTCCCTTCTAATGCTTTTCTTTTGTAAATATAATTCCTTAATTTATCCCAAGTTTTTATGTAACATTTCCTTATGAAGTAGAGCCTTCAGCTCCTAAAATCATCCCTTGTTCTTTGTTTTTTATGATTTCCCTTTATGTAAGTCAGAACTCCAAGGCCAAATAAATAAAGTTTCCATTGCCAGCCTCTAAAAATCTCTAGAAATCATATAACCCCAGGAAAATTAGTAAAAATGGCAACCTTCCCATAGATCTCATTTAGCAGTTGCATTTCCCCCTCTATTGTTGCTTCATTGCATTTGCAACTCGCCAGATCAACTATTAGCAAAGCTAAGCTGAGTGTGAGACAAATCCCGAACCTGGTACCAAGATCACAGACCAAGAGAGTTCCACGTAAGTAATATGTTTATCTTAGCAAAATTTTTTTTTTACTCTACAATCGTGACTGTTCCTAGGAATTAGGAATAGGGACGCATGTATTCACTGAGAGAAGACAACCACCGTATTAGATTTGTTAATGCATGCCTTTCAGGGTAGGTAGTTAGGAAATAACCAGTGCTAACTATTTTTTGTTTCAAGGAATAGTGCGAAAGAAATTCCTCGGTGTTAAAATCTTTGCCAGTTTTCTGTTCGAGGAATAGTGCAACAGAAATTACTCTGTGTTTAATGTTACTTCGTATTTCGGAATAGTGGATTATTTAGGCGCGAATAAATTCCCACGTGGGACAAGACAAAGACAGCTTGCATTGCTGAAATACTCTCTCTCAGAATAGCTAGAATTTAAGCCAGGTATTAGGAAAGCGAGATTTTGAACTCCGCTTCCAGGGAAAATTACGAGGTCATTTTACTGTTATCCGCTCATCCCAGGAAATTCCCCGGAGTCCCAGACAGCCCTATAAATAGACGGGCTCATTCACACTGAGTCTAAAAATAACTCTGGTGAGCGACAGACAACGTTTACCCCTCCCCTCTCTCCCCGCATACCTACATTCATCAACCCCCCTCAACTTGGGACCACCTTGACGTGGTGAGGCGGCTCTTGAACCCCAGGAATCTGTTCCCGGGTTTAAGTCCAAGAGTCCCATATGGCATTATATATTTGTTTGCATTAAATTATGTGGAATTTTCCACTGTTACTAAAATTTATTAGACCTGATAAATAGGAAGAGATATCATAGCTGGGAATGGGTTTATATCCGAAGCTAAATAGTGGGAACTGTGGTAGGACCATCAACTGCCCGATAATGTTCGGACCTGAGAGATATCAGGTGGAACTATTCTTTAGGGCTAGACCACGGATTCCAGGGGGGTCTGGTTCTAGGGATAGGACTCTCGGCATTCTATCTGGTTTGCCCATGATATGATTAGGGTGAGGACGATTGTATTCTTGAAATACTCTCAGTCCTAGCAAGCAGGTTTGGCTTACACTTGGGCCGCTCTAATCATGTTGTGCCATCCCCTATGGGGTAGGGTAGGGACGTGGACATTTGGGAGTCGGTTCTCACTTGTGCCATTGGCTGTAGAATAAACCCCATGAAAGGCTGATGATATCTTTTTAAGATTTTCAGATTTATTTATTTATTTTTCTCATTTTTTTATTACTTCAATCTTAATGCTCAATTGTGTTAAAGATTTAAGTACACCTGGACCCTTTAATGGTAGCGACTCGGCACAGTTGGCAACTGCAGGAACCTCCTCTGACCTCTCTCTGGAAAAATCAGGAAAAAATATGAATGTAATTACACTGGAGCCCTATGCTCCAATGAAAACAACCCCAAAAAAAAAAAAAAAAAATATCTTTACCCAACCTTGACCCACTTCGACTCCCTCTTTGGGAGTGTAAGTTGGTCAAGATTCCTGACCTTAGAAATGGAGAAAAAAATATCAGCATTGAAAATGGAAAACTTCCTATTGAAACGACATTCAACTACTGAAATGTCATTCAGACAAGTAAAAGAACAGACGTGGTTAATAGAAACCACAATAAGCAATCAATCAGAAAATTACTTAAATATAAAAAAATATTGACAATGTAAAAGTCCATATTAAAAAAACATGACAATATGAACAGTGTACAGGGTACCATAGTACTCCCTGACGATAATGAACCAATAGAGAAGAAAATATTTCTAGACTCCCTTAAAAAAAGTTACAACAATGTGCAAGATTGCAAAATATACGACATAGAAAGTAGACGGAGTAATGGAAAAACACTAAGAATAGCAAAGATAAAATTTGAAAGCCATGAATTACCCTTAAAAATTAAAATCTTGGGCCAAAGCAGAGAACTAAGACTGTGTGTTCAAAAACCACTACAGTGCCAAAACTGTAATATGTATGGACATACAAGGAAAAATTGCCATAATAGCATCTGTATGTGCGTACTGTGGATCTGACAAACATGCCACACAGTGGAAGTGTGGTGAACCAAAATGTGTGAACTCTGGACAAAATCACCATGCAAGATCTAAGGAGTGTATGCATTATATATACAATACAGAATTAAAATTACTTCAGGAAAGGACAGGAATGCCTATAAAAGAGGCCAAATTAGAACTAAAGGTTAGAGGAATGCATAATCCCGCTAAGAAAAGAACTTTTTCTACAGTAATAAGATCAAACAATGAAACAAAAATGGAAATAAATAAGAGTAACAAAACCCTGATAGATCAATCTCAAAGAAAAATAACCACTTTGCAAGAAGAAACTAATATAGCAAAGGACCAAGAAATGTATAAAACTCCTTGCTCAAATTCATTTGAGATATTAAGAGAAATGGAATCACTAGAAGACAATACAAGCACCACAGAAATATTAGATGATAGTTATGATGAACTAGAAACTAAAGAAAAAAAGAGGCCTTTAGAGAGAGCTCCACCAAAGACCAACAAAAAACCAACTATTATTAGAGATACATCCATTAAAATAAAGGCAGGAGACCCCAAGAAAGAACATAAACCAAAAAATAAGAATATACCTTTGTCTCCTAAAGTAATAATAAAACCAATTGAAACAGATACCCAGAACATCAAAGAAATAGTAGAGGAACAAACCATTGACAAGAATGATTATGTGATGGGAGAAGAGATTACTCCATCACCAACAATAGGTGCAGCAAGAGTAAATGAAAAACGACACACGAAAACACATGTGGATGTAATGAATGTTTCATTGAACTGTGCAACAAAAACGAAAGCATAACAAAGGACAGTTTAACACACACTATACGAAATTCTATAAGATACAGAAATAAAGAAGCTACTAGTTTAGACGCTCACGAAAAGGCTGCATGTGCATTGGACACATAATGTCTTATAAAGAAAAACAAATAAATATTGTAAATAGGATTTTAGAAAAAATGCAAATTGACGATCCACAAGAAGAAAATAACACTTGAACACACTAACGTTATACTTTCAATAATTATATTATACAATGGAACGTAAATGGTCTACAGACCAGATTACATTTGGGAGAAATACAACGATTACAAAAGGAATATGAGCCAATGATACTATGTTTACAACATGTCAACAAAACAATATCAACAATAGGTAAATATACCTTAGTATCTACATCTTGAGAAGAAGGAAATTTAGGTACTGCTATATATGTACATAATAAAGTATGTTATGACAGAGTACCTGTAACTTTTACTGACTTGCAATTATCAAGTATTAAAATACGAATAAAAAACAATAATTATATAATTTATAACTTATATAACCAACCTCATAAAAGTTACGACACTGATAAACTTAAAGATTTACTTAACAATACCAAGGAACCTACATTAATAGTAGGTGATTTTAACGCCCACAACCCAATATGGGACTGTCATTGTACAAACTCAAATAGAAGCAGGTAGTAAAATAGAAGAGTTCATGGCTTCCAACGACATGTGCTGTATAAATGATGACGAAATTAGCACATATTTTTCAAAAGTACATGGAACATTTTCCTCAGTAGACTTAACTTTATGTACAACAAGCATAATTGACAGATTGGATTGGAATACCAGTGATCATTTCCCAAATATTAATTTCGTTATTGCAAAATAATTCTGCAAAACATGTCCCTCACTATAACATTTATAAAGCAAATTGGGAGCGATATGAAATGCACACTAGAAGTATCCCACAATTTGAATATTTAAAAGAGCCTAATGAAACTAATAAATGTCTTGTTGATTTCATTAAAAATGCTGCTGATAAAGCAATACCAAAGTCAAAGCCCCATCCAACAAAACTCAAAGTTCCCTGGTGGTCTGATGAGTTAACAGAATTAATAAATATAAAACACTCAATAGGGGGACGATTAGATAATTTGAATAGAAAGTTCAGTAAAATGAATAAAAAATTACCGATATTAGAAAGAACATTACAAAAAATGACTGTATTATTACTAAAAATTGATACATTAAAACCTGTATACAACAAAATATCTGCAAAAAAAAAAAAAAAAAATGTAATTCAAGGAAGAATCATTTCATAATAATACTCCCATACAAAAAATATGGGAAAAATTCAGGGACTTAAATGGTACCCATGTCAAACCATCTAGACATGCCATATTAAAAGATGGGAAAAGAGCACTTGATCCAAAAGAAATAAGTAATATAATGGGAGAAAATTTGGCAAATGTAAGTAGTGATAAGAATTTAGATGAACACTTCTGCACACAAAAAAATAAAATACAATTAATAACAATAAATTTTGAAACAATAGAAGATATATATTGTAATAGAAAATTTAGTATGTCAGAGGTGGAATATGCTCTCTGGAACAGCAATAAATCTGCTCCTGGAGGTGACAATATTTGTTTTGAGATGATCTGACACTTAGCACCTTTGGCAAAGTCATACTTATTAAAGTTTTATAATCATTTATGGCTTCGAAATTTATTTCCAGATGAATGGCGAAAAGCTATAATAATTCCTATCCCCAAACCTGGAAAGGATCCCAGTAATGTAAATAATTACAGACCAATTTCTTTAACAAGCTGCTTATGCAAATTGTTAGAGAAAATAGTAAATGCTCGACTAACAGAGCACATTCGAGAAAATAAAGTTTTAACTCCAACTCATTTTGGGTCACAGTGTAACAGATCTACATTGGATTCTCTCTGTAACTTAGAAGACCATATACGTAGAGGTTTTGAACGAAAACAAATTACAGTAGCTGTCTTTTTTGACATTGAAAAAGCATACGATACTACATGGAGGTATGCTATATTAAAAACTTTAAAAAACAACAACATCCATGGACATTTACCTAGGTTTATACAGAACTTTTTGACAAACCACAATTTTTAGGTGAGAATTGATGATGATCTGTCTAGAACATTTCCACGTGAAAATGGTGTTCCACAGGGAAGCATCCATAGTGGCACACTGTTTACTTTAGCAATTAATGATTTCAGTAAAAATCTACCTATTGGCTTTAAAAGTAACCTGTACATGGATGATTTTGCCATATATTATTCAGCATCCCGAATACAACATGCAGAACGAATCGTTAATAAAAGCATAGTAAAAATAGATGAATGGGCCTCATCTGTAGGCTTTAAATTTTCCATAGATAAAACTCAAGCAATCATGTTTTATAAAAATAAAAAGTGGAAAAAGGGTGAAGAAATAGATTTGAAAATCAGAAACCATAGTATACCAATTGGCCAAACAGCAAATTTTTTAGGATTAGTATCTGACACCCACTTGAACTGGAGAGCCCACATTACATATGTAAAATCTAAAAGTAAAAGAGCATTAAATCTTATTAGAAAACTATCGAACACTACTTGGGGAGCTGATAGATTATGGAAGCGAAGTATATGTCTCGGCATCTGACACAGCGCTGAAAATGTTAGACCCTGTTCACAATGAAGGCCTTAGAATATGCTCAGGAGCCTTTAGATCATCACCAAAATCATCGTTACAAGTTGAATGTGGTGAACTGCCTTTATCTCTCCATAGAGAACTAGTAACAATGAAAAGTGCTTTAAGAATTCAAACTAGTGATTCTCCAACCAAAATATTATTTGAATTAGGAGATGTATTTATAAACAACCATCCACCACCTTTCCCAATTAGAGCTAAAAGGTTATTTGAGTAGCTGAATATAATTATACAAGTGCCTTTAATAGTAAAATCACCTCCTCCTTGGACAATGAATTAACTGAGAATTTGCACACACCTCAAGTATTTATCAAAAAGTAAATCATATACACCAGAACACCATAGACAGCATACAGTAGAGCATATAAACCGAAAAGGTCCACATTACACAATATATACAGATGGATCTAAATCAGAACACGGAGTAGGATATGCTGCAGTGTCCCAAGACAAAACTTATCAGTTCTCTCTTTCTAATAATGCTTCCATATTTACATCAGAATTGTATGGAATGGCATCAGCTATAAAAATATAATTAAAGAATCATCATTCAATAATTTTGTGATATTCAGTGATTCAAGAAGCGCTATAGAAGCTATTCAATGTTACAAATAAAAAAAATAATATAGTACAACAAATAGAATTATATTCCATAAATTATATAATAATGGAAAAAATTTAGAAATATGTTGGATCCCTGCCATGTAGGAATCAAAAGAAATGAAGATGCAGACAAAGCAGTTAAAGCAGCAACTCACATGACAAGATCAAATGTGAATATCCCTGTTACTGGTCATATAACTCACATAAAAATGGGTATCATAAATGGCAATATATATGGGATGAAGAACTTGAAAGTAATAAATTGAAAGAAATAAAACCTAATGTTAAAAAATGGAATTCATCATATCAGAGGGAGAGAGACATGTACAAGTAATTTTAACACATCTCAGAATAGGCCATACTCGTCTGACACATGGGCACTTAATGAGCAGCCCACATGGCCCGGCTCCCAAGTGCTCAGAATTCAGAGTAATAACAGTCAGACACGTGTTATGTGAATGTCCAAAGTATGACCAACAACGAATGTCTACTTTTGGAAATAGATCAATGAAAGAAATTTTGTCAGGATCTTTCACATTTTCAGTCGTTCCAATTTTGATGTTCTTGAAGAACTGTAATTTAATTATCAAAATATAAAAATAAGTTAATAATAAAAGCATGAAAACCCTTTTAACATTTGTTGAATTTTACAAAAAATAGAAGAATTTTAAAATTTTGCTTAATTTATATTTTGAATTTTAATATACCATTTTAGTATGTGTGTAAGAAAGTCTGAGTAAATGTATTTATTGTATGTATGTGTTTCAGTATGAAAGGATATGCCTATGTGTAGTTTTTAATTTCATTTTAATTCATTCATCATTGTACTGAATGAACTATTGGGTCCTAGCACTTGGCCTCAGGCCTAGACCTAGTATTTTAATCAAATCCTTCCGGCCAGCGCTATGAGAGCTGAAAGTCAGCTCAGTGGTCTGGTTAAACGGCTTTAATAATAATAATAATACATTCATCACCTGAGCAGTGTCCCCATAAAAGATTGTTCCCTGCTCGGGCCACTTTGAGCAAAAAATTTTTTTGTTTTTTTTTTTCCCGCCAGTAACTTCTCAGTCCTATGGGCCAAATCCTAATTCCAAGCCTTATGAGACTCCACCAAATTCTACATCGTACGAGGTGAGAATTTCTAAGTCCAACAGGCAAACCAAATTCCAAGGCTTATGAGAATCCACTAAATTCTATGTCTTATTTCAAATTCCTACAGGTAAAGCAAAATCCAAGTCCTTTTGAGATGTGATATTCGTGTATTTCACACACATCAAAGTCCTTACGGGACTGATTATTCCAGTTCGTTGGAACAACCTTAAGTCTTGCGAGACCCCAAATTGCTCATTTAGCAAAAACCCTAAGTTCTTAGGAATGCCTTAATTTCACACTACAGCCGGCCAAGTCCGAACATGACATAAAATCCAGTTACGTCATCCGAGATGCATATTAAAATTCGTTCACCATGAACAACCACGTCTTACTCAGACATATTAAATTTTAACAAAGTCTCCTCAGACTTACTGATCAATTGTCTTATTCAGACATATCAATTCTCATTCAGTCTGAACAATTGAGTGTTTCAGATTCTTGCAATTAAGTCTTTTCAGATAACCTGAGTTTTCTCAGACATATTTGATTCTCTAGCGGGTCCAGTCCATATAACCATTATTTCAAGATGGCTACTGCCAGAGCCCATCAAAATGAGGACCTCAGATTCTACATGTCCGCTGGAAAGGACATGGGACTATCAGGACAAGCCCTGAGGGAATGGGTTCAAGAGAGAGTGGACGATGCCAAAGCAGAAAGAGAAGTTGAGAGGCAAGAGAGAGAGAAAGAAAGAATCACCCAGGAAAAGAGAGGAGCTAGAACGGCAAGAGAGGGAGAAAGAAAGAATCACCCAGGAAAAGAGAGAGGATATAGAATGGCAAGAGAGACAGAAAGAGAGGATCGCCCAGGAGAAGAGAGAGAGGAGAGAGAGGAGCAAGAGTGGCAGCACGCCCATGACCTCCAGATGTTAGAACGACAGAGCACCATCCCCACTCCTGTGGCGGGAATGAGTGCCCTCAGCCAAGCTCACTCATTCATGCCAAAATGGACAGAGGCAGAACCTGAAGTATGGATTGAGAGGGCCAAAATAGTCCTGGAGTGCTGCTCCCTCTCCCCTGCAAAACTCTCCCTTGTTCTCACTAAATTCCTGGGAGGGAGGGCACTTGTTGCCTAACACGCCCTTTCGGGAGAGGATAGGGGAAACTGGGAAGTCATACGCCAAGCAGTTACCAAGGCTTACGAGATTACCCCCGAGCGGTGGAGTAGTCGTTGGAGAGAGCAGCCAAGAGAAGCAGGCCAGACTTGGTCCGATTGGGCATACCATTCTGAGCGGTCATTAGCAAAACGGCTCAAGTCCGAAGGAGCCATTAGCGGTGCCGAGGTACTCAAGAAGTTTAAATTTTAAGCATTTCCTGGGCTACACCCCTGCTGCCCTGGCCACTGATGTAGTAGAAAAAGACCCTGCAACACTCACCGAGTTTTGCTGGATAGCAGACATGTGGGAGACTCCCCACCCTCAGGAAGGATCTATGTGGCAGAAGATAAATCCCCCGCCCCCCCTCAGAGGATCAAATCCCTCAAAGAATGGAAGCTTGGACAAGCCCCTAACTTGCCATTATTGTAAAAAGATGGGACATTCCTCTGACCAATGCCGAAACAAGCAAACAGAGGCTCTTATTCCCAGAAAACCACCCAATAACTCACCTGCGCCCTCCACAGGGGCAGTGCGAAGAGATTTTAGCCAAACCTTTTGCACGGCGTGCAAGGTTTATGGTCACTCTCCCTCATGAGCGAAATGCCCTAAATATAATAAGTCCAATACTCCCACTGTCACCTTGGCCATCACGAATTCCAAGTCCTTGGGTCCTCCAGCCAAAGGTCCCATACATGTGGCCCCTCCACGAGGCAGCTACCCCGTACACAGAGTCAGGGCATTTGATGACTCTGGCATGCAAAACTCCCTCATACGAAGGGACAGAGTTCCCTATGGAGTCATTGTCAATTGACGAAAACTTGTCACGATCGAGGGAGTAAATCAATTTAAAATTATGTGCTTACCTCCATATGAAAAATGGGAAAAAGCACGTTAAACGAAGAAGAAGAAGACTCCCTGCAGTCCAATTGAGAGTCACAAGACCTCATCAATCAAAAAATTTGCAGTCTTGCAGTAGCAAGCTATCTTCCCAGAGGATATGACACCATCCTGGGACAGGACTTTCAGTTCCCACAGAAGTCACAACAATCCAGGGGTCCACATTCCCCAACTCATTCCTCAGGCTCGAGTAATCCTCCCCCGCTTTTCCACCAGTCAAGACTGGCGCCCCCTGGGTACCATAAGGACGTGCAGTTCCTACTAGAGCCACCTGAGTACGATATACAGTGGCCCCTCAATCAATTCTGATCCCATTCCAGTGCCCGACCCTGCCTCAGTGCCAGTGCCAATCAGATCTCCCTCCAGGAGATGCCAAATCACTGCCAGTGCCACTTGCATGCATCGAGCAGTGCCAAACTCCATCCATCCTGACCGACGAGCACAAGAAACCACTGATAATGCCTGACCCTGCCTTATTGCCAGCACCAGAGCACAACCCCGATCTCCATTCGTGGGATCCAACTCAGGACTCCCTCTCTTCTCCCGGCCTGGCACCGCTACCAGCGTCAGCGAGAGAGACGGTTCCTTCTGACCACAGCGAAAGTTCATCTAAAGGTGCAGCCTCGCAACCTGTGCCTGAACTGGTCACCACTGCCTACGATTCATCCACTCCCCCACCGACCATCACAGATACCTTCGCGAGTAATGATTCTGCTTTGCCTTGCTGGGCTGATGAACTCTGCAAGCTGCAAAAATTAATAGATGAGCTGGCAAACAAAATTCCTGTGTCAGCTGTCACAGCAGCTGAACCCGGTGGCACTCCATGCCACCCTCCAGCCTCGGGCCCTCCGATTCCCTGGCCGAGGATGACTGTCCAAGTAGGAGAGTTTTGTGGCGGAATTACCACTGGTGTGGTAAATTCCAGGTAGTCTACAAAGAGGTCTAGAGCTCTCCTGGCACCTGTGCCACCCCTTCATCTTTTGAAGGTCTTGGCACCTCTAAACCAGAAGAGGATGTCAACGCCCTCCACTATCTTCTTCCGTTCCTCTGGAACTTCTATCCCTTAGCCTTCTCTGTTGATCTTTCCTTTAAGCTTTTCTTAAATTATCACCACAAGAGGCAATTAAATACAAGATACCATTCCCCTCAAAATGCATAAATAATTTTTTTTATAAAGCAGTAAGAATAACAGAGTGGGAAGTGGCACGCCCTTGCATCCATACCTTGGCACAGGGCATGTGTGCCAGCTCTTCCTAAAGGGGTCGTGCCTTTTGGGTTCCCTTTTCCAGCCCTTGGGCTGAGAGATAGTCCGGGCCGTAGACTATAGGCAACGAACGATAAATCACTGCATACACGATAAATACCTCCCTCTATTACCATTGGCTCCTCTGCCAATATCATTTGCTCCTTTATTTACTTATTTATTTATTTTTCTGCTTTTCTACTTTTAACGAATCACAAGTCATAGACACCTGCCCTTGTGATTTTAACGCCACCTTTGTAAACCAAGTGATGTGTCCTGACTTTTACTACACAGTCACGCCCCTCACTTGTAGCATTCTGTGAATTTTTCGTTTTGTTTTTATTTTTTTTTCTAAGAATTCTATTTTTGTCCCAGACCCCTAGTCATTTGTCTGCTTATCCTGTCATAACATTGAGCGAGTGCCTGTTTATAGCCTTCGCCCGAGTTATGGGCCATGGAAGCATAAAATTAGTGTTGTTTAAATTTAGTGAATTAAAACTCATCCGAATACTACTCGCTTTCAACAGCTGTCAAAATTCTTTAAAGTGTAAGTTGTCAGCCATCAAATGTAGAGTTGGTGATCCTTTGAACTGTTAGCTAAGCATTGATCAAAGCGAATTGGGTATCGTCATTACAATATCTCGTAAAGGGGACAACATTTAAAGAAATAGATGCTGTGTTATTATTACACTGCCTCTTCAAGGCATACTTACTGCATGCCTCTGCTTATATAAAATGAAGGAACTTATATGTAAATTAATTCTTACATTTTGTCACCTCCCTCAAAATTACCTTGTCCTCATAATCTTAAAGTAACGTATACCATAAGTTTGAAGGAAATTAATGTGCCATGTTAAAGTAGTTTAATATTAATGTGTGTTGGAAATGAAATAAAGTAAAACTTCTTTGCATTTTGTGTTGGGAAATAAAGTAAAGTAAAACTTCATTCCATTTTGTGTTGGGAATAAAGTAAGGTGCCATCTGAATTTGCCAATTTATTGAATGTCAACATGCACATTACTGAATGAAGGTGCATACTTGTTTTCTTTTGTGGAGTATTGTAGTTATCAAGAAGTCTTAGCATGGTGGTACATTCAGCTATTATTATTTACCCTTGAATGTATCGAAAGTAAAGTTATTGATACAGCCGGCCCTTAGTTGATGATTAAGATATTGAGAATAAATGTTAGTCGCTGAAGGGGCAACCCAATTGACCTAGTCACCAACACATTAACATTATCAACATCCCGATCTGTCCCCTTTTTACCTGGGATGATCATTCAGAAAGCATAGTTTTAAAGTCAAGGATGAGAGGCTGACTGTCATTTCCCTTGCAGTTTAGTTCAACTAACATATTTTAAACGCCTACTGGACGTATCTCACGTTGACTAAAATTGTCTGTTGGGTGCCAAGTGGATTGTACACAAACGTCGAGTTCCACAAAAATTTCAACCTTCGGTCAACTTCTGACTCGACCGAAATGGTCGAAAAAACGCAATTGAAAAAATTAAAACTCTTACATTCTAGTAATATTCAATCATGTACCTTCATTTTGCAACAAATTGAAGTCTCTAGCACAATATTTCGATTTATGGTGAATTTTTAAAAACTTTTTCCTTACGCCCGCGTAGTGTAACTCGGCCGAAAATTTCAGAAATTCTTTCGTCATTTTGTCGTAATTTTGCACTGTTTTATAACAGCCGTTACATAAAGTTTTATATATGAAAATGTGGGCAATTTCATGTAAAATACAGCAATATACAACTAGCATGATTGTGTTTTTTCATTTTGGAAATATTTTCTTATAAACCACGATAACTGAGGCCAAAATTTCAACCTTCGGTCAACTTTGACTAGACCGAAATGGTCAAAAAACGAAATTGTAAGCTAAAACTCTTACATTCTAGTAATATTCAATCATTTACCTTCATTTTGCAACAAATTGTAAGTCTCTAGCACAATATTTCGATTTACGGTGAATTTTTAAAAAATTTTTCCTTACGTCCGCGCCAGAAATTCTTTCGTCACGTTGTCGTAATGTTTGCACCGATTTTATATTAGTCGTTACATAAAGTTTTATATATGGAAATTTCCAGCCTCAATTTCATGTAGAATACAACAGAAAATAACTCATGGTTGTAGCTTTTATCAGTTTTGAAATATTTTCATATAAATCACGATAACTGCCAAAATTTCATCCTTCGGTCAACTTTAACTCGACCGAAATGGTAAAAACGCAATTATAAGCTAAAACTCTTACATTCTAGTAATATTCAATCATGTACCTTCATTTTGCAACAAACTGGAAGTCTCTAGCACAGTATTTAGATTTATGGTGAATTTCTGAAAAAAAAACTTTTTAGGTTACTCTGCGCGTGGTAACTCAGCCGATACATCTCAGAAATTCTTTTGTCACGTTGTTGTAATGTTTGCATATTTTTACATTCCAGGTACATAAATTTTATATATGAAAATGTGCACAATTTCATAGAATACAACAGAAAATAGCTCATGGTTGTAGCTTTTATCAGTTTTGAAATATTTTCACATAAATCACGATAACTAGAAAATTTCAACCTTCGGTCAATTTTTTAACTCTGACCAAAATGGTCGAAAAAACGCAATTGTAAGCTAAAACTCTTACATTCTAGTAATACTCAATCATTTAACTTAATTTTTCAATAAATTGGAAGTCTCTAGCACAATATTTTGATTTATGGTGAATTTTTGAAAAACATTTTCCTTACGTCCGCGAATGGTAACTCAGCCGAACATCTCAGAAATTCTTTCGTCACGTTGTCGTAATATTTGCACCGTTTTATATTAGTCGTTACATAAAGTTTTATATATGAAAATGACGCAATTTCCTTGTACAATACAACAGAAAATAACTCATGGTTGTAGCTTTTATAAGTTTTGAAATATTTTCATATAAATCACGATAAATAGAAAAATTCGACTTTCGGTCAACTTTAACTCGACCGAAATGGTCGAAAACTTTTGCAATTCTTTAAGCTAAAACACTTACAGTCTAGTAATATTCAATCAATTAGCTTCATTTTTCAACAAACGGGAAGTCTCTAGCACAATATTTCGATTTATGGTGAATTTAAAAAAAAAATTTTTTACGTCAGGGCGTTACGAATTCATGCATCACTTTTTTGTGATAATATTTTTCTGTGACTTTGATCGTTTTACAATTTGTTAAATACCAAAATCATCGCATTTTTAGTGTATAATACAAAGAAAAACCAAATAATCCGTTAGCTTTAAGATGTTTTGCTCACAGGGCGATTTGTATAAAATTATATATGAAAAATGTTTTTGCTCTGTCATATATTTCAATATTTAGATAGGATAATGATTTTTTTTTCATTTCTGATGGTTGCATACTAAACTTCAGGCAATGACAAAAAGGGGCCAAAAATGAACTTTTAATCTTAAAAACTAAGCGTGTTGTGATTTTTGAAAAAACTTTTTTTCCGCTTCGGCGCTAACTCCCGAACGCCGCCGGCATACGGGAGACGTTTTTGTAAACATAGGTTCGGTGTTTAAGGGCTAAGCTGCTTGAAACAACCTTCTAAAGGCAGATAAGCTGACTGAATTGTCTTTCCGCAGGACACCTGCGAAGACGCAAACAGATGGCCTGGACACCTGGCAAATGACACATCTTTTGCAAACGGTCACCAGACTCAGCCGATCTTTGCACTCGGTCATGACCCTCGTCCGAGGCCTTAAAAGGAGAGGACAGGAAACATATCAGTAGTCAGGCACGGGGCAGTTGGTGGGCAGTATGCAGTTGGGCCATTAGCAGTTAGCAGTAGTCCATACATGTGGGCGAGTGATACAAGATGCCGAGAGGTCACCCCCCACCCTTCCACCCAGATGTCCACACCAGACTCCTGACGTGATCCCAGTACTGCAGTCATACTTGAAAGGACCTACCCAGGAACCTGAGTATGATGTCACGTGTGTGAACGCTGTCATTCCATGCCAGAGCCCACGAACCCCACCTCTTAAGGTAAAGTATGAGTGGAGGCCTTTTCAGTCACGACAGTTTGCCATTTTGAAGTGTTACTGAGTGCCAGTATTGTTTTCTCATCTTTGTGTCATTTGTTCAGTGCCTTTTGCAGTGTTTTGTGTTCCAGTGTAAAGTGTTCAGTTGTTCCTCGAGTCCTTGGCACCCTCAGTGCAGACTCGAGTCATATTCTGTAGTGTATTGTACTTTACTGACGTGTAAGATAAATCTCTCTGCAGGGACCTATTCGCAGTGGACTTATCTTGACTATGCCTTAAACAATTATTCAAGTCTCCAGTAGGAGGATCTTCAGGCATTGCAAGCCCTTTAACAATTTTTAATTACCCATTTTCCTTCTAATGATTTTCTTTTGTAAATATAATTCCTTAATTTATCCCAACTGTAGCTGTAACATTTCCTAATGACTATAGAGCCTTCAGTTCCTAAAATCATCCCTTGTTCTTTAAATTTTTTAAATTTCCCTTTACGTATTTTAATCAGAACTCCAAGGCCAAATAAATAAACATATTTTCTGTTTCCGGCCTGTAAAAATCTCTAGAAATCATATTATGATGAAATCAAGTGAAAATAGCAAAAGGAATCTTGATTTTTTTAACAATATATATGCCCCCAAACATATATATATATATTAATATAAAAATATATATATTAATATATAATATATATATTTTTTTTTTTTTCAACTTGGAAACACTTTCAAGCATATAATTACTACTCTCCTACATAAAGGTAGATAAAGAAAGAGGCGGGGGGAGGAAGGTGATGGATTATGTTTCATTCATGTAAAAAAGTAAAAACAGAACTCATTAGTAAAGAAAAAAAAAACACTGCTCTTCCAACTCGCAGTTGTAACTATTATCGACTCTTATTTCAAACAAATCAGCAGCTTTAAGAACAGGCTATATACGTCTTATTATTATAAAAGCTAGAACGTTTAGGAAAAAAGCATGATTAGGTTTTAAAAGATGGCTCGGTTTAGATGGAGAGGGAGAATGATTTTGGCTAACTTGCAGGATGAAATGGAGAGCGCGCTGCCGTCTCATATAGGTTAGCCAGACGATTCCAGGTGAAACGATAATGGTTGATCGCAGCCTTGGATATCCATAGTTTGAAAGAAACACCATCAGCTATTTAATCTAATAACAAAGAGGAGCTTGCATAAAAGTTTCATGAAGATGCCTCGCTTGCTCTTTAGTATGATCTGCGTTCATGGTCTGAGTAGTACAACGCTGAACTTATAACAGACCAATGGAATACATTTGCCATTAGGATGTACTTTCAATCACAGAAGTAACGTTATTTACCAGTTTTGTGTTATTCGCATTTGGAAGCAGAATTGACAAAAAGTATATGACCTGCGGGATGCAAGAGCATTTAAGTAATAATAAATATTAGAAAAACAACCAATGTTTTAGTTGATAAACTGCTTGAACATTTTCCGTAGCCAGTTCTTAGTTTTTTTAGCACTCATTTAGTATTCATGGAGTTTTAGCTGCTGGGGCGCTCTTCCTCCTTCAATCTCTCCTAATTTTCCTTCTCCTTTTTCTCCCATCAGCGCCCCCGACGGCGTGCTCTCCACTTGCAAGATTGCAATTCGGTTGCATCGGAGAGTGCCCTCATGTTTTGATAAGAGATCAGCCCCTTTGTATGAGGACCTCCGCCATGTTGAGAAGATCAAAAGCGGTTTGTGATATCAAAGAACTCAATCTAGAGATGCCGCGATTCGTTCATAAGACACATGCCGACTTTGTCACGTCATATGACCGCTTCAGTTCATTTGTTTTCGTATATTTCTTTTACGACACTTAGATTTAACGTTCGCATTTTGCGTTTTATAGAGGTTTTCAATGTTGTTCAGGAGTTAAATTTTAAATCTACTACCAGGGTTTACAGAAACTACTACTACTACTACTACTACTACGTTACCTAAGTTTAATAATTGGATTAATAATAATGAATAACTTTAATAATAATAATATTAATAATAATAATAATAATAATAATAATAATAATAATAGATTCACAATTTCGTGAAAAACAATCTGAGTAATAAAATCCACAATTATATAGTAAATATATTACTATGTAAAAAATCAAAGACTTTCGAACACCTGAACGGTGTTCCTCATCAGTGTTAACGTTAAAATGCAAAGTGAGGGTAGTTTTCTTATGAAATCGTTTTTAAAAAATTGGGGCAGGGCGAGAAGATAACAGCCCATCACGGAAGTGCTGGTTCGGGTGTTATGTAATACCAAATTCAACAGGCAGTTGCGCCAATCTCCTTGATCTTCGTACTTGCGATGTTGCATCTGCCTGCGCTGCATAGGTGCCATAGTCGGAACCATCCACAGGGACGTCGGGTATCTGGAGAGAGGGAAGAGGAAGCAGAGCATCAGGGTTCACACGGTCAACGTCAGTTTTGAAATTAAAATGTTTAATGTAGTGTTTGGCAATAAACCAGTTGATGAAAAGGTCTTCATTAGTAAATGACTTATTATCTTCAAACGATATTCCCATGTTTATGGCAGCACCTTCAACTAATCTTCTCACGTGAGAGTCGTCACTTTTAAAAATAGTTCGTGCACCACCCCAATTAATTTTGTGGTCTAAATTAAAACTATGAGCTACCAAAGCGCTCCCCTGTGCATGAAGATCATAGGCCCTTCTATGTTCCCTTAATCTTACATCCAGTCCCCTACCACTCTCCCCCGTAGTAACAACCATTGCAATCATAGCAGGAACCTTGTAAACACCGCTGTTTCTCTTGGTGCTGTTATTATTCTTGGTAAGGGCTTTTGCCAAGGTGTTTTTATAGGTATAAACAATTTTAAAAACGATTTCATAAGAAAACTACCCTCACTTTGCATTTTAACGTTAACACTGATGAGGAACACCGTTCAGGTGCAAAAGTCTTTGATTTTTTACATAGTAATATATTTACTATATAATTGTGGATTTTTATTACTCACAATAATAATAATAATAATAATAATAATAATAATAATAATAATAATAATAATAATAATAATAATAATAATAATAATAATAGGTATCTCTATCATTATAAATCCACATTCAGCACAGAGTTTTTAGATTTTGATTAAAGTGTCCCTACCCTGATCAGTCATATTTATGTATTCATTCTCCTCCAGACTGGGACGTTGAACAAGTCCATAGTTTCGAAGACAGAGTTTCGAAAGTGGCAAAAAATAAGACCATGGCGAGGGAATGAAAGTGATATTGCACCACCAGCCTCCTTGCAACTTTAATAATCACCACTTCCATGGAAAAATCAACTCCTGTGAAGCAAACACTTCTGAACTGATTGCTTTTAAATTCTATTGACCCTTCTTCGAGTTCAGTTCTAGAGCACTAATGTTAGGAGAAGTTCATCAACCCGCTGTTTCCATTTTTCCACATACTTCAAATACAAAAAATTGCAGCATAGTTAAATTTATTATAAAAGTGGACAATCACAAAAGTCTGTGAATATAGGTACGGTATATTTGCAGAAATTCTAAACTGTTCTCGATTCTAGCGTAAGTGTTGTAATATAAGGTCATTGGTTATGTTAAATAACATAAGTCTTCTGCTAAACATTTCCGTTTAATTCTATTTTGAAGTAATGTATCACCCTTTAACCCAAGTATATTTTATATAGATATAATTTTCCCGATTTACTAGAACATTCATTGTACTTAACGAAAAACCTGTTACAGTCAAATGGAACACATTTTGGAAGACTATGAAATTTACATACTCTGCAAATAACGCCTTTCTGGGCAACCTGATCTCTCAGAAATTAAGATGATTTTATATTGTTTAAAACGAACCTATACGAAAATTCAGAACTAATTTATAAGGCATTAAGTTTGATGAAATGAAATATAGATTATTTGTTGTTCTGAATCAAATTAGCTTGTATCTGTCTGAAATGCAAAGTAATATCAAACGAAATGGCATCAATGGGAAACACTTTTGACTGTCAAACGCTGCTTTAAGAGGCTGAACGAAAACATCTTTCATCTTCGCGTGCGGTTCTCGTCAGTGGTGAAGATAATGGTTTACGATAATTTCCCAGGGGTCTATACACTCAGGCCACTTTTCAGTATTATCACCTTCCTAGAGAAGAAGACGAGAAGAAAGGGGAAACTTAAATGTGGTCAGCATAACTGTGATCCCTAAGAAACACCAAACTTTAAGAAGCTGGAGTCTATAAGATCATTTTACACACACACACACACACACACACACACACACACACACACACACACACACACACACATATATATATATATATATATATATATATATATATATATAGACATTTTAAAAATATAATCGATATTATGGAATATTTTAAAATTATACTATTAGTCAGATATATATTATATATATATATATATATATATATATATATATATATATATTTATATATATATATATATATATATATAATATATATAATATATATATAATTATATATATATATATATATATATTTTATATATATCATAAAATAACTTTGAACATTTTTTATTTCATGCATGCTTTTGCCCAACAGAACTTTTGTTTATAAAAAGCTAATTATTTCGCAGTCTCAATGGTTGCGAAATAAACAGACTTACAAATGCAGGAAGGACTCCTAACCAGGAGTTTCAAAAAGATTCCTGGGAAGGAACACATTGTAGTCCCCTTCACTTCTTCCGAATAATTTCGTTGAAGAAAAGCCGCATCCTGATTGTGGTCTAGTGCAAGGATGGAAAATTATTTGATATAAGCTCTCCTTCTGAGGTTTTCGTGCGGCCTCCAGAAGTGGCTTATCTACTTTACTGATCACGTTCATTATTTTCAAGGCCGTGGCTCAGATCTTTAAGGTAGGTCAGCTGCCACTGCGTCTCATTGAGTTAATCTGATTGTGGCAGCTCGTTGTCGTCCGGGTTGATGTTTGGTTAAACCTCTAAAGTTAATACCATTATATTAATGGAGTGCAAAGCTGAAGAGGACGAACATAGTTCAATCAATAAATTTCAACACTACAAAATTACATTTACAAAACCCCCCTTTTCCTTATCTGTATGCGTGGCTGAGTGTTTGACCATTAAAGTACCAATATTTTTCAGTGGGGATATACTTGTAGGCTAGCCTGTTTTTTCAGACTCCATTATTTTCAAGCAAATCATTTTACGTTTTAACATATGCATAAACATTGAAGTGATTTACGCTTTCATTATTTTCAAGCATTCTTTCTTCTATTCTTTCGAAATGACATTTTAGTTTTTATTTTTATTTCAGCATTATTTTCATTATTAAGGGCTTTCTTACTTTCCTGCACTCGCAACTCTGAAACATGGTTGTATTTAGTATAATTCGTGTGCAAAATTATAGTAAGTTTTAATACACTCCTATGGGAGTCGTGGCATGGTTCATGGTGGAATCGTAAGCGATGAGCAAGTATGGCGAATATATCGTAACTTTTCGTAGTTACTCCGTAGGCAATTTGCAAGTGAGTCGGGCAGCACAGGAACCATAAGAATTTCACTTCGGCATAGTTCCGTGCGCCCTTACCGACAGCTCAATAAAGTGAGCAAGACCCCATAGAACCCTTTTCTACATCTCCGAACTTTCACTACTGACCTACGGCAACTCAAGATTGGTTAAGAATTGTCAAAAATTGCCCTCGTATCCCAGGAAACGTTTACAATTATGCCAAGACATTCTGTGTCTTTTTGGTTATTATCCATTTCAAGGCAACCAATTTTCTAGGCTTTACATTTAATTCTAGTCAGCGCACTTCCTGCTAAAGTGACAACTAAGACTTCTGCAAACGGTGCGTAAGAATAAGACGGAAATACAGATGAAAAGCAACTGTTAGCAATGAAAATTAATCAATATTTGAAAAAAATCGAATTCTTGAAAATAATGAAAAGGCAGTCTCTGAAAATAATATGAAAATGATTGAATAGTTACGCAGATAAGGCGTAGAAGTAAATTATGCAAAATTTGGAGTAATATACGATCCAGCTGAGAAATGTAAGTGCTTTTGCCCGGACACTCGAGCGTGCATGCACACATAACACACACACATGCACACACAGATGGACAATTGGATAGCCAGGTAGGAAGATATATATATATATATATATATATATATATATATATATATATATATATATATATATATATATATATATATATATATATATATATATATATATATATATATATATGTGTGTGTGTGTGTGTGTGTGTGTGTGTGTGTGTGTGTGTATGTGTGTGTGTGGGAGTATATATATATATATATATATATATATATATATATATATATATATATATATATATATATATATATATATATATATATATATATATATATATAGGCATATATGATAATAATAATAATAATAATAATAATAATCAGCCTTTTGAGGGCCAGGAAGAGTCAACCTTTTCTGTAAGGATTATCTGGTCCCTTGACTGTGAGGCACTAGCTAGTTGAATGTGCCAGTTATGAGGATATTAGAAGCTGTTACCTCTCTGAGGCTCTTGGTCAGGATGGCAGGTTCATCCTTGCCAAGATCCTTGGAGAGGATGCGGTGGATGGTGCCAGTGGCATTTTTAAATTTATTATTGACACTTGTCTTCTCCCAAAAATATTCACTTTTTTTTTATCTTTCTGTTGCTTTTATAGCAACTATATTGTTCACTTAATTGATATCGGCGTCAATGACCCTGTTGTCATGATGCCAGATGACTTAAAATCATTATATATATATATATATATATATATATATATATATATATATATATATATATATATATATATGACTATTTATCACATCACCGTGATTCATATATCACAGGTACAAAAATAAGAAACGGGGGAAATAATATATTTTCCTGACTGAAGGGTTTTTGCTTGATATTTCCACCGTCCATTGATCGAACCATAAGGACTGATACAGAGACGTGAGAAAGTCACAAATATATATACTACAAGAACAGTACAACGAACATACACAGGTGTTTTTTGCGTTTTGGACTCCATATCCCCACTGCAGGCCGCTGGTGTCGAGGTAGGAGTGACTATTTAAAACTGATTTGGCTAAAAATCACAATAGACTCTCTGGGGACATTGTTGATAAACAGACCATACCCCACCTCAGATCCACACCTGACAGGTGTCATGGAACTCAGGTGGCGTTTGGAGTTTGAAACTCATTAACATTACTACCATTATCACATCACTGTGTTTACGGAAAAATATGATAGTCCTATTTTTTCATACATCTCTACTGCCTACCTTAAAGTTTAAACAATTTACAAATTTCTTTTGATATTAAAGGATCAAGTTTATACATCCCTTGACTGATATTCATATTATGGTTGTAACTTTCTTTTATAAAGCTAGATTCAATGATGTTCCTTTCCAGTGCATTATTAGAATATACAATCCGGTTTTGCCCTTCCCAGTTGAAAGCATGATTGTTTCGACGGGTGAACATGTACAAATATACCACTGTTCCCTTTGTGCATACCTTACACATTTCTTATGTTGTTCAATTCGTCGCTGGTTTTCCAGTGCTTTTATTATCTGGTTTGGCGGTAACATAATATAAAAGTTGTCACAAGACTTACACGGAATTTTATATATGAACCCTTTAGTATTGTCTGGGAGTTCTTGACAAAGTACACACGGCAACATGGCAGAGGTGGGGATATGGAGTCCAAAACACCTGAGTTGTGTGATGTTGTCGGGAGATGTTGTTCTTGTAGTATATATATTTGTGACTTCACACTCTGTATCAGTCCTTCGTCAATGGCTTGGAAATAAAGCGACGGTGGTCATTATCAACTTAACACCTTCGTTCTTATTTTTCACCTGTAGAGTAATTGTGATAAATGAATCTTTCTGATTACAAAAGTGATAATAATATATATATATATATATATATATATATATATATATATATATATATATATATATATGTGTATATGTATATATATATATATATATATATATATATATATATATATATATATATATATATATATATATATATATATATATATATATATATATATATATATATATATATATATATATATATATATATATATATATATATATATATATATATATATATATATATATATATATATATATATATATATATATATATATATATATATATATATATATATATATATATATATATATATATATATATATATATATATATATAGCTACATCTTCCCAAGCATCCAAGCCACCAAAATGCTTAATTGAAAGCTGTAAAACAAAACGGTACATTTTAGCATTGCCTGACACGGAAGGGTGAAAAGAATATTGGCCCCTCCCTTAATCTGTTAATTGCCCTCTGTATATCTCCCCCACTTTCTCTTTTTGAAAATGTGACTTTGTGGAGCCCTTTGTTTCCAGACACGAGGTTTTGAGGAGATTAAGTATGGCCAGAGGCAGAATAGAGCCGGTGATGCAGATTAAGAGAAAGAACACCTGGCACTGATGTATAGGGGAACGACACTAATCACTGACCCAGATCTGAGGAGGACCTGACCAATGGAACAAAGCAGAGGCATAGCTGGACGTGAGCAAGACACATCTCCCCCTTTCATTCCCACCTCCTTCAGAGAGACATGCCCCTACCACAAGGTCCTATCTTGTAAGGGGGCTTAGTATTCTCACTAGTGAAGCCCTTAGCTCTCCTCTGCTGCCATTATCGTCGATGAAGCCACCTCTTCTACATGTTAAAGTGATCTGTAGCAAAGGTTGTTCCATTTAGTCACACTGTTTTAATTCTCGTTCGAGATCACCCCGAATGCTGAAGACAACACTGGAGAGGCCAGATAAAAGAAGCAAGACGGACCTGGTCTGACTGGGCATATCACTCAGATAGGGCCCTCTCTACATGGCTAGAGTCCCTGGGAGTCTCCCTCACTTAGGTCATCCTCGAGCGGTTCAAGATTGAAAACATTTTATGTTACGCATCTTCACCCTTAGTAACCCATATCTGTGAAAAAACGCCCATGACTTTAGCAGAGTGCAGTTGCCTCGCCGACACATGGGATACCCATCACCCCCATTCAAGCTCACTGGGATGTAAAATGCACCCTCCTTCTTTCACCCCTGACACCCCTTTTCCCAAGAATGGGCACTTGCAGAAGCCTGTTGTATGTGGGTTCTGCAAGAAAGCTGGACATTCCAAAGAGCAGTGCCAAAACAAGCCCCAGGCCCGACCCACAGTGCCTTTCAAGCCCTCTCCCGGGAATCCACCAATTAAGAAGCCTGCACCCTCCACAGGGGCAGTGACATGAAGAAATTACACACAAGACTATTGCATGGCTTGCAAAATTTATGGCCACTCACCCACATGGGCAAAATGCCCTAATAATAAATCAAGTACTCCCACCACTGTTTTGGCAGTTACAAATCCAAAATCCTTAGGCCCTCCAGCAGAGGGGCCCATATACGTAGCACCTCCTTGAGGCAGCTACCCCGCATGCCAGGTCAAGGCATTTGATGACTCTTGTGTGCAAATTTCCCTTATAAGGAAAGACAAAGTTCCCTATGATTAAAAAGCCAAAAAATACAGTCTATCATTTACATTATTGTGGCTTTTACTCATTATTTCTGATCACAATATAGTTATGCACAACAGAAAGTTCCCTATGGAGCTAACATTAACCAACGTGAACTCATCACAATTGAGGGTATCAATCAATTTAAAATGATACTTCCTGCTGTTCAGCTGAGGGCCACAAGACCTCATAGATCCAAAATCTGCAACCTTGCAGAAGCCAAGTACATTCCTGGAGGTTATGACATCCTTCTGGGACAGGACTTTCCCCATCTAAGTTACAACAATCCAGCAGTCCCAATCCCTCATATCATTCATTAGGTACGAGTAAGCCCCAAACACCTCCATTCATTCCACTGCCAGTGCCACCTGAGTACGATGTGCAGTGGCCACCTCTGTTAGGATCAATTTCAGATCCCATTCTGGTGCCAGGCCTGCCCCAGTGCCAGTGCTAAGGCCCCAAATAGATCTCCCTACAGGAGATCCCAGACTTGATTCACAATCAGTGCCACCTGTGTGCAGTGAGCAGTGCCAAGCTCCGTCCTTCCTGAACGACGAGCAAATTCCACATCAAATACCAGTGCCAGACCCTGCCTTAGTGACAGCGTCAGAGCACGCCCTTGATTTCCATTCAAGAGATCCCAATCAGGACCCCCTCTCTTCTCCTGGCTTGGTTTGGTTACCAGTGCTGGTGAGAGAGACGGATTCTGCTGGTGAGAGAGACGGATTCTTCCAACCACAGTGGAAGCTCAACTGAAGGTGCAGCCCCACAACCCGTCATGGTAACCTGCGAGCCTATCACGCCCACCGCGACCTCTTCCTCTCTTTCCCAGTTCTCCACGGGCACAACCATGAGTAAGGATTCTGCAGTGTCTCAAATTGCTGATGTACTTAAGGAACTGCTGCAACTTGGGGTAGAGCCTAAAATGAATGGCCCTGCTTCGCCCACTAAAGAAGCCCACACAGGTGGCACTCCAATGTCTTCCTCAGGCTCGACTCGACAGATTCTGTTACCAAGAAGAACCATCCACCTAAAGAGATCTGCGGCAGAAATCATGGGCATAGGTAACGTCAGGTAACCTGAAGAGAGCTGCTGAGTTCTTCTGGTACCAGTGCAAATCTGGCACAGTGCCACACTTTTATCCTATGAAGTTCTTTGGCACCTCTGTCCAGAAAGAGAATGCCTGAGTCTTCGCTTGTTTCCTGTTCCTTAAAATTCTGTATGTTATTCTCTTCTTCTAGCATTTTCCTTTGTTTTTCTTCCTCTCTTTTCCCTTTGAAGCCCTTGCATTTAATTCACGCCTTACCAAGGCACAAATTTTACTTTAATTCCCACTCTGCCGATGCAGAGTGCAAATTAACAGATATTTCAAATTCATAAGTCCTATGATTCCCTCTCATGTTTATAAATGCATGATACATTTTAAAACCATATATCCCCAAAATCATTAAGTATTATCATATAAATGCCTCCTTGGCACAGTGCCATTATCATGGATGTTGGCAGATAATACTGTCGATGGAGTCGCGTCCTTTGACTGTTCTGAAGCCCCTGGGGCAAAAGAATAAACCTAAGCCATTTTCATAGGCTAAAGAGTATTATTTGGGCATAATAATAATCATTTTTTTTTAACAGTCATTATGCATTCTGGGATCTGTCAATTGTCTTCTTTGTTCTCCCCTTGTAATTTACATCCCAAGTCCATGACTCGAAAAGACTGTGTACTTTACATATTTGTCTGTCCCTCATTCTACTTACCTTCATGCCCGTAAGCACCATTGACCTCAGTGCGGTCGACTTAAGTAACATGGCGACGCCTAACGAAGACCATGTGCAATTCATTGTAATGCCTCATCAAGGCAAACTGACAGCATGTCTTTAACTGTAACAACTACTAAAAGTTAAGTGCATGATTATTTTAAGTTACCTTAATGAAATCATTTAAAGTTAGCATATTCTAATATTTAAAGTAACTGTCTTATATTTGTAACTGTTCCTGTTTGAAAATAACAGTAGTTTATGATTTTTAGCATTTTAATACCTAAGGTAATTTACTCTTATTTACTTTGACATTTACCTTAAGGAGGTCAATTAACGTTATTATATTTTAATATTTACAGTAACTTTCTTATAGCTGTAAATGTTCCTGTTTTAAATGGACAGTAATCTAAAGTTAAAACTTTTTCTTTATTCTGCGATTAATGTAAAACGTTGAATTCTTTATCAAGTAAGTTTTTAGATACCTCATATGATGCAGAGAGATTTAGAGTGCCGTTAATAAGGAAATTAGAGTAATATAAAGCATTTGCCAGCCAAATCCTTTGTTTGGTAGACATTCGCACCTGACTAAAGGTGCGAGATGTCAACTTTAGCTGGGAGTTCCTACTACATCTTCCCAAGCACCCAAGCCAAGAAAAGCTGAATTGAAAGCTGGAAAATAAAACATAGCTTTTTAGCAATGCCTGACAAGGAAGGGCGAAAGGAATATTGGCCCCTCCCTTAATCCATTAATTGCACTCTGTCTCTCCCACTTTCTCTTCTTGAACATGTGACCCTGCAGAGGCCTTTGTTTCCAGACACGAGGTTGTGAGGGGATTAAGTATGGCCGGTGGCAGAATAGAGCCAGCAATGAAAAACCTGGCACTGACATATAGGGGAACGACACTAATCCCTGAGCAAGGTCTGATCAGGACCTGACTGGTGAAACGAAGCAGAGACATAGCTGGAGACAAGTGAGATACATCTGCCCCTTTCATTCCCACCTCCTCCAGAGAACCATGCCCCTACCATGAGGCCCTATATTGTAAGGGGGCCTTATTATTCTTACCAGTGAAGCCTTTAGCCATCCTCTGCCGTCCTAATAATTAATATTTATATGCCCTGGGAAAAGAACGATAATTTTGATCAGCACTGCATGATCCTAGGTTAGGTACACAGCATTATTCACGACTCTACTGCTGATCATATTTGTATAACTGGGGACCTTAATTCTCACCCCCACAAAGCAGTTTTATAATGAACTTAC
>NC_089753.1:71918588-71933588 GCF_040412425.1 Macrobrachium rosenbergii | reverse complement strand
ATGATAACAGATTCTAATATATTGAGGTCATTTTCATTTTGGGCTTGTCCTATTATAGAAAAATCTTTATAATCAATATCAGTTTTGCACATTTTTACAAGATTTCTTATACTTGAGTGGCCAGGATTAGACAGTTTACATCCAGTTCTGTAGCTTACACCCTTATGGGAATCTATGCAAATCCGTAGTAACCTCCTCGTGCATCCCATGTAAATCCCACGATCACATCCTTGGCAAACATATTTATAAACGATGTTCGAAGACAAGAGATGGCTAAGGCGATCCTTGAATTTAAATATTGATCCAATGGTGCGTGGATTCTTGGGTATCAGTTTCAGGTCTACAGCTGCGAGTGTTCTTTGAAATATGGCAAGAAATTTTTTCCTAAAGGTGTTGTCATTTAGGTAGGGAAAATTTGCATGCATTTTCATTTTCGGTACTCTTGCGATGGTAGGAGTTGGATTCATTCTGGCATTCAACATTTTATAGAGCCTTCTGGAGACTAGCCTCGTAGGAAAACAGTTATTCCTGAAATAAGTAGTTAAGAATGTAATTTCAACATGAAGCATGGCCCAGGTTAAGGAATGAGTAAAAGCTCTATGTAATAAAGTTGAAATAGTATTCGTTTTGAAGTTGAAAAAACAAGAACTATAGAAATTCTAATTCCAAAGACGACCTTCATTATTTACATAAATCCAGGAAGATTCTAAGGTGAGTTTCCAGCAGTTTCTCCTTTTGTTCATAAACTGGGACCCCCATTGGTACGAAGGCAGTCTATAATAATAGATTGCTCCAATTCCTCCCTACACTGAGGACCCAGTTTATGACATATATATATATATATATATATATATATATATATATATATATATATATATATATATATATATATATATATATGATTATTATCACTTTGTACGTGATTCATTTATCACATTACCACAGGTGAAAAATAAGAAACAGGTGGGTGTAGGTCCTGACCGGTTTCGACTTTATTTCCAAGCCATTGATGAAGGACTCTGTTAAGAATCAGTTCCTTCACCTGTAATAATGTGATATATATATATATATATATATATATATATATATATATATATATATATATATATTATATAATATATAATGAATATATATATCAGGGATATATATATATATATTTATATATTTTTCACCTGTGGTAATATGATATATATATATATATATATATATATATATATATATATATATATATATATATATATATATATATATATATATATATATCACATTACCACAGCTGAAAAATAAGAAATGGGGTGTAGGTCCTGACCGGTTTCGACTTTATTTCCAAGCCATTGACGAAGGACTGATACAGAGTGTGAGAAGTCACAAATATATATACTACAAGAACAGTACTGACGAACATACACAACCGTTAGAGCCTACATATCCCCACTCAGGTCGGTGTCGAGGTAGGAGTGGCCTTTAAAACTCATTTGGCTAAAAATCACAATAGACTCTCAGGGGACATTGCTGATAAACAGACCATACCCCACCTCAGATCCACACCTGGCAGGTGTCATGGAGGCGGAGTTTGGAAACTCATTAACATTACTACCCTCGTACTGTGTTTACAAATATGATAATCCTATTTTTATTCATCTCTACTGCCTACCTTAAAGTTTAAACAATTTAAAAATTTCTTTTGATATTAAAGGATCAAGTTTATACATCCCTTGATTGATATTCATATTATGGTTGTAACTTTCTTTTATAAAGCTAGATTCAATGATGTTCCTTTCCAGTGCATTATTAGAATATACAATCTTTTTTGCCCCTTCCCAGTTGATAGCATGATTGTTCTCACTAACATGTACAAATATATCACTGTTCCCTTGTGCATATCTCACACATTTCTTATGCTGTTCAATTCTTTTTTCCAGTGCTTTCCCGGTTTGGCCAATATAAAAGTTGTCACAAGACTTACACGGAATTTTATATACACACCCTTTAGTATTGTCTGGGGAGTTCTTGATAAGTACATTTTTCATTGTTGTACTGTTCTTAAATGCGACATTAACACCAAAATTCTTAAGAAAATGAGGGATATCTTTCATATTATTATTATAAGGCAAAACAAGCAAATTTTTTGTGTTGTAAGGTTCTTTCTGGTTTTGATACATAGTCTTTTTTGCCGCTTCAAATGCACTGTTTAAAACACTATCAGGATATTTCAATTTCTTGCCTGCATTCCTAATCTTATCTATTTCATCATCAATATATTCAGGGCTACATACCCGTAATGCTCTTAAAAACATAGATGAAAACACTGACTTTTTAACCTTATTGCTTTGTCCAGAATAGAAATGCAAATAGGAAGAAATATTAGTGGGTTTTCTATACACACTATATTTAAACCCACTACTATTTCTTCGTATGAGGACATCTAAAAACGGTAAGCACCCATCATTTTCCATTTCCATCGTGAATTTAATTGATGGTACTAATTGATTTAACTTGGCAAAAAGTTTTTTACATCTTGGTTCCTGGCCATACACAAATTATGTTGTCAACATACCTAAAGCATGTTACATTACGTGGGATTATGTTGTTTAATATCTTCTTTTCAAAGAATTCCATATATTAGTTACTTAACACTGGGGATAGAGGGTTTCCATTGCCATACTAAAATTTTGTGAGTAAAATTTACCATTAAATTCAATTTTACAATCTTTTACACATAATTTAATCAGTTCAATTAAAGTACTTTTAGAAAATGGGATATCCACCTGTGTGTTCTCTAGCAATTCAGATAAAAACGCCATCAGATCATCTATTGGCACTTTTGTGAATAGTGATACAACATCAAAACTTACAAGCCTGGATTCACTATTAATCTCTACACTATTTAGTTTATTTATCAGGTCCACATTATTCTTGATATTTGCATTTGAGATGGTACCTACTAATGGGTTGAGAATATCTACTAAGTACTTCGCTAGCTTGTATGATGCGGAACCAACTGAACTGATAATTGGCCTGGCAGGAAAGTTTGCTTTGTGAGTTTTTATTGTACCATACATGTATGGTAGCGATGGAGAGGTCACACACAACTTCTTTATAAGGCTTTCGTTAACTTTTAACAGGTTTTTCACTTTCTTATTGAAACCACTATTCACATTGTCTATCGGGTTCTTATTTAGTTCTTTATATGTGTTATCATCACCCAAAAGATTTTGCATTTTTCTATATATTCACTTTTATTTAAAATTACAAGAGCGCCTGATTTATCTGCTTTTGTCATGTGTATATTTTTATCTTTTTCAGTTCATTGATAGCAACCATAAATCTTTTGGGGACGTTTGTGGTGTCTGATTTTTTCATACTTCCATAGATCACCTCTTAACCATGTTCACTTCTTCATTCGTTAAATCACTATATTTTTCCAAATTACACAGTCCTTTAGTTATTTCCACACTGTTCCTTCCGCCAGGAGATAAAGCAAAGTTTAAACCGTAGCCTAAGGCACTAGTTACATTTCTATCCAGCTGTTTGTTTGAAAAAATCAGACACCACCGTGTGGAGGTCACACTAGGAGAGTGTTCCTGAAGGAAGTTTGAGTTCTTATGGGTGGATATGCTAGGTCATGAAGTGATCCTGAAGGTATATTATTCCTTATGGGCAGAAACACTTAGAACATGGGAGTGCTCCTGAAGGCTCTATGGTCTTTATGGCCAGATGCACTGTTAATGGGGTGTTCTTAAAGGAGCTAAGGTTCTTATGGGTGGAAACACTAATTGTATGGCACTCTGTTTCTTAACTACAGGTGCAATGGCTTAGGAGTGATTATTTTGGTTGAGTGCCACTGTGGTGCCGGTGCGCTTCGTGGAGCAATGCAAAATGTCAGTGCATGAAATGGCACTGAAGGTGAATGGTATTCTGCCTGAGGCAGAAGGTAAGTAAGGAGTAAGAGGTAAATGAGAGACTCCAGCAGAAGGTAAGGGAGAAAGGAAAGGGGAAGAAGAAAGATAAGTGCTTCAGTGATTGGGTGCTTGGCAGTGCCACCGGTTAGTGGCACTGTGAGAAATAGAACTGAAGCGTGACACGAGTGAGTGGCTAGTTATAAGAACTAGAGATCGCTGCCTGACATGAGGACAGATAGGATATGGGGAGTGCACTCAATATTCAGTTTAGCACTTGCAGTGTAAGCAAGTCTGGAATGAGATATACCCAACTCGTGTACAACAGTTGAATAACGCGTAATTAGATAGATGTCCGTGCGCTATATTTCGTATGAGAAATTATCTGGGCTGAAGCACGAAAAAGGAAAGCAGGTATGCAAGATTATTCACTGAACACAAGTGCTTAGATATCTCATGCACTGTGTATATGATAAATGAATAATGAGTTTGGCTCTTAAAGTTCAAAAGTGAGTTACACTAAATAAAAATCTTTGTATTTAGCCTTTATGATTTGTGGGTTGTTTTCCAAACGCGTAGATAAATTTGTGTCAGTCCTGTGTTAAGATAAAAGGATAAGCAAGAAAAACTCTCTCTCTCTCTCTGAGAGCGAGGTGTACTGGCACGTATTCGTTAAGAATTTTTAAAGCCACTTTACTTGGTGCTTAGGAGCAAATAAATTAGTTATGCGAAATTACGTTAAGTTACTTCCCTTCTACAATGAACTTTTAATATTTACGTAATTTCTCTTACTGTCTCACTCTCGTCATGGCAAGTGATATGGTGGGTAAAGGGTTACAAATTGTTTCAAAGATATTCACGTCTTTCATGGTTTACGTTAGGGGAAAAACGTGACGAAAGTTTGTTCAGTGAACGAAAGATATGGAACTGTGTCGCTTGCGGGGGAAAGCTGATCAGTCCCTCGCTTCGTCCTGAGACAGAGGATGGCAAGTGGAATTGGAGGGTCAGGAAAAAAAAAAAAAAAAACTCTCCTTTCTTCGATTAATTCGGGGTTCGAATGCAAATTCAACTTAACTAACTTTCAACATCAGCAATGACTCTACTCTACTTTAATGCACTGGGAGGGTCGTTAAATAACTACACTTGGGAATGTTTTTCTACTACGACAATGGCATTCTGCGCCTGTGCTGACTGTACACACTGGTTGCCCTGCGTCAGATGCCAGAGATCGCTACACGGTTTCTTGTAGGCTACTGAGTTATCCCAAAATTTATCACTGATTGAGGAATTGTACGCTTTTCTCGGCCATAACTATTCCTGAATAAACTCTTAGCTACTTGTTCTTGCTAACACATGCACAGTTTCCTAACTTCGCACTTCCTAATTCCTATGTTCATTCATATGGCAACCACACTTCGCTCCTGCACTTTGGAAATTTTGCAGACGGGAAATTTGCGCCTACCTCTCTATTTCGCTAACTTAAGAACCTATGTGCTTTTCCCTGTGTTCTGAGTAAATCCTAACAAAAAAAAGATGCGTTACATTTCCCTTTAAAAGAATATTAACATCACTTTTCTTATTTAACCTTACATATCCTTAATGTTAGAAGACAATGATAATACCCTTTTACCTTAATTCTCTGCTCCATCCGCTTCATGAATTTTGTAAATAATGAAATTGTTTAATTTAAATGAGTGTTTAAATTTAAATGAATGATTTATTATTGGTTCGTCTCTTCCTATTTATTAGCCCTTTTAGTGATGCTACTTGGCTATTCCATAGGATTCTTGGTAACAGTCGCCACTGTCATAAACTGGGCCCTCGGTGTAGGGGGGGAACTGGAGCAATTTATTATTATAGAATGCCTTCGTACCAATGGGGGTCCCAGTTTATGAATAAAAGGAGAAACTGTTGAAAACTCACCTTAGAATCTTCCTGTATTTAGGTAAATAATGAAGGTCGCCTTTGGAATTAGAATTCTTTTACAATTAAAAGGGGGTTATTTACAGAGAATGGGACAGATATGCGAGACCAAACAAATGTTCAACAATTTACAGACACATAAATTACATACAATAGATCAATAATGTAGTAATTTGCAAATAAGCAATGTAAATATGAGGGGCCAGATACAACAATCCCCGTTATAACAAATAACACTGTTATGTTAAAATGTATCCATTCACAGACAATAATACATTGGAAGGGGTGGATTCCAGGGAAATGGCAATCAGTTAATCGAGATGATTTCTGTGTGGGCAACAGATTCTTGCGATCAGGCTGTGACCAGGAATGGTTACGAAATTTGGATGGCAGTCAGAACTAGTGGGGCATAGATTTGCAGACTGGACAGGATAGGATGGCTCCTGTAAGAGAGGTCAGGAGTTACTACCAACACAGAGGCGGAGAAGGAAACCTTCCTTGCTATTAATTAAACAAAATAAATCTCCTCACTAGGGAGGAATTAAACACTTATATCACTTAAACTAATTTGCCCTTAATTTACACCATGGAGGGAATATCTGAACGCTTATTACTGAATCATATTATGATGATTGCAAAGCAAGTCATGGGGCGATTCACGGGCTGCTCAAAATAGGATGACTTAACAAAGGGACTGCCTTTTTATGAGGAAGAAAATGAGGTTTGGAGGAATGGAAAATCAAGGAATTTCAGGGGGAGGGAAAGGGCCGGCTTATTAACTGTTTGCAGAAGACGTACCTGGGGCTGTAAATGTGTGTGCTAAACATGTACGACACAGCCGTATACCGGAGTTAAGTGTTCGCCAGCGTAGGAAGAAGCGCCTGACATGTGGTTCAGCCAAAACCTATCTGAGGAGCGCTGCTTCCTGGGAGACAGAGAGCGTATCCCACTGTTCTTTGGTTCAAAGTCTCAGCCCAAGTCGATCTGCAAAGAGTCATACAGCCAGCAAAAGAGTGAAGAAAAGAAAGCTCTTAAGACTAAGTACTTGGAGGTTAAGTTCCTATCTCTCTCACAGGCTGGCTAGGTTCCCGTGCCCTTAAAGGATTAGCAGCTCCCATATCACGTGATGGGGGTGAGGGGGGTCACTTATTATTCACCCCAAGTCAGTTGAGGTGGGAGGCTATCTCTGCATGAGTGAAAACAGGCACTAACCGCTTTTCCCCTAGTTCAAAATATGCTTGGTTCTACTTCGCCCGCCATGTTTTCTTGACCCTACAGTCAAATGAAAGGTGAAAATGCTTCCCTGAATAAATTACTCACCGGCTCCTGGATGAGGGAGGGTTAAATTCTTAAGAGGTCCCCCTTTGAAAAGGCTTTCACACCCTTTCATGCATGATGGTCTTGGCTAATTCCTCCCAACTGGCAGCTAGTGACCCTACATAAATTGTGCTTTGGCACTGCAACAGCTAAAGGGCCCTACCTAACTGCTAAGAGGGTTCTGAATTGTTAACTCGCACTACAATGGGCCTTTCTTATCTAAGGGCATAGATACTTTGCTAACTGGCGCTGATGACAGGAGAAATCTATGCCTAGGCAAATGCACATAGTAAACACCTAATCTAACCTATAATCCTACGACTCTGGCACTGAACAAGCTGGCACTGATGAATGGCATATGATGAATTATGATTGGCATAACAATGCTTTATGATTAACATGCAACAAATTGAAACATGAATAACCTGAAGGGTAAATCGATGTATGTACAGTTGAGTAATGTATCAGCTTTGAGTCTGGATTGGGTTGGAAGGAGGTTAGTTAGGGAAAGGGTTAGTGGTACAAAGGCTCAAGTGGTTAATTGTTAATACCATACTGATCAGAGGTCACACAGGCTACCCCTCTGGGCAGGTACCAGGATCACTCTGAGATGGGGCCACACTGTGCTAATGGGCACGAGTGCCATGAAGAGCTTATGGCTCTGATTTCCTAAGTGGATGTCTTCTGCCCCTTCTTCTTCTTCTTCGGGAGGCTCCAAGATCTGGCCAGGCCATTCCTAGGAGGCGATGAGGGTACTGACTCTGAAGAACGGCCAGGAGCGCCGTCAGGAGCAGGATCAGGGCCAGCTTCAGGGGCTACGGGCTGGTCTCCTACTTCGGCTGCTGCGACAACCATCGTGGGAAGAGAATCAGCGTCTGCATCCTGGCCAGACAGTTCCTGGTCAACCAGAAAAGGGGTAGTGTCTAGGCCTGCCAGAGGGTCATCCTCGGCAGGCAGAAGAGTGTGGGAAGAAGAAATGCTCGGGGTCAGAGGCTGCCACACTGGTCAATGATTGTGGTTGCAGGTTTGGGTGGATCTCCTGTAGGAGGATCTGGGTCAGGTTCTGGATCCGGCACTGGCACCAACTCAGGCCAGGCATGGGGAGTAAGATTGGCATGGAGCTTCCAGCCGAGATAGGCAGAGTTTGCACTGACCAGTGCTCTCAAGTGGCACTGGCAGCAAATTTATGTCAGACAAAGCTGATGGGGACCAGGAGCAAGACCCTCGGTGTCCCTGGCATGATTTGGGGACAGCGATTCCTGTCTTGATGAGAGGGCACGGCCCCATGGTTCTGTGGAAATGGCTAATATGGCTAGCTTGCGGGGCACTTGGACCATCTTTCGAGTGCCCTCTTATGTTGCAGGTCCCACATGGTAGTTGGCGAGATCCCTACATGATGACGGGGGAGAGTTTTTGGTGGCATCCGGTAACGAGATTTGCAGACTAAGCCTGAAATGAGTTTTAGGTGGATTGCATAATGTCACTCTGGGGTAAAATGGAAGGTTCGGCTGACGGTGACACAGCTGTCACAGATGCTGTGTCTTGATCAGAAGAGGTTAACATGTGGACGCACCAGGAAGCAGTCAGGCAACAGAGTCGCATGGGGGTTGGACATCCCCAGAGGATGTCTCTGTCCAAGCAGGAACTCCAATTATGCCGAATACGCTTGACGACGCCAAGGTGGTGAATTTTGTTGCTTCAAGGGGGTCATGACTTTGAGTTTGACTGTGGGGGCGGGCAAGGACTGTTCGTCCACCCAGGTCACTGTCCACTTGGTTTGCTCATCTACCTTGGCACTGGCTGGCACTTGGGTCCAATCTATCAGGCTAATATCTGAGCCAGTGTCGGCAGTAGTTGGCAGTTGCACTGGTGGGTGAGAACCATCCTGATAAGCCACTGAGACAGACTGTGTCCAGACCCTCTCAGGGTTAGTTCTCTATGGCGGCTCAGCCAAGGAAGTTGTAGCACTGATCAGGTTGAGTACCTGGGAGTGGCCACATGTTTTGGGCATGCAGGATACCCAGAGGAAGAGTGCCCTGAAGCTTTTCATCATTGGCAGGAGCCCCTGGGATAGGATAATTTCAGCAGTGATGGTGTGCTGGAAGATGGTGCAGAATTAGGAGGAGAGGAAGAGTGGCAGTTATTGGTAGGCTGCCGAGGGTTGTTGCCCTGATGGTTATATTCCTGTAGCGGCACTCTTTCAGCATGGCCGTGCTTTTGCAGATGGTGCACAGAGGTTTGTTAGGCGGTAAATTCCGTGGAATTACTGGACCCTGAGAGGTGTCCAGATGGTGGATTCAGTTGCAAGGTGCTGTGGGATGGGTTGTACGTCTCCCCAGGCATCAGCTAAGTGGCAGGCTTCTTGAGAGTGGCTGGCTGCTTGTTACTAAGATACACAGCCAGAGGCCAGGCACACACTGGAAGAGGTCCTCCAGCATGGTCCGTTGAACAAATCCTCGAAGATTTGGCGCTGCATAGATTTGAACCAGCAGGTCCCAGCCTGAGTCTTGTGACAGGCCCATTCTGTCCAGGACCAGCTGATGTTCTTAGCCGTACCTCGGAATCATTGTCTCCACCTCTCAATGGTTATCTCATACACCTTGGCGATGGCTCACGGATGGCAGCCATGTCTCCTCGTTGATCTCTTCCAACGCTCGGTGGGCGGCCTTACCTTCCCATCCAGGTGCTTGATGAGCAAAGGGATCAGCCGTCCAGACATCATAGGAATCTCAAAGAGGAATTGATCTCTTTTGAGCCATTGATCCAGTCATCTTCAGTCCATTTGTCAACGAGGTTATTGACTGTCGATAGGGGTATTTATGCAGATGGGTGGGCTAGATGCTTGTGGGCTCTAAAGCTACTGAGCTTTCCTTCTATTTCCATACTAAGCTCCCTGTCCTGAGGGCTAATTTACTTTATCCTCCTTTCTTCTTCTTCACTTTTATAACAAAGCTCAAAAGTTTCTTCTCATTCTGAAGAAAGAAACCTCTAAGCTTCTTGCTGTCTTCTTTGTTAGTTCTTCTTGCTCATCTCCGCTGCTCATTGTTCTTCTTTAATCTGCCACTTGTTCTTCTCTAATTTTTTCTTTTTTTGGCGATCTTAATAAAAAACTTTTGAAGGGCCTGGCTAACGAGGCCGTCCTCCTTCCTGTATTCCAGAAATACTGGTGCTCTTTAGTTGACATGTTGCTGATGGAAGGGTGGCTAATTGGATTAACTACGTATCCTGAAGGAAAGGGTTTGTGACAATGGGGAAGTGTCCTTTAGATTATTGAATTTCAGTGGAGTGACACCTTTAATGAGGTGGCACTGTGGTGAGTGTTCGTGTGAAGGTCACATATTAGAGAGCGCTCCTGAAGGAAGTTTGAGTCCTTATGGGTGATAGCTTAGGTAAATGAAGTGATCCTGAAGGTATTATTCCTGGGCAGAAACACTTAGAACATGGGTCTGAAGGCTCTATGGTCTTTATGGCCAGATGCAAGTTAATGGGGTGTTCTTAAAGGAGCTAAGGTCCTGCGGGTGAAACATGGTTGTATGGCATCTGTTTCTAACTACAGTGCAATGGCTTAGGAGGATTTTTTTGGTTGAGTGCCACTGTGGCAAGGTGCGCTTATCTGTGGAGCAAAAAAAATGTCAGTGTGAAAATGGAAGGTTAAAATTTTTAGGTGGTCAGGCAGAAGGGGTAAGTAAGGAGTAAGAGGTAAATGAGAGACTCCAGCAGAAGGTAAGGGAGAAAGGAAAGGGGAAGAAGAAAGATTTGGCAGTTCAGTGATTTTGTGTTGGCAGTGCCACAGGTTAGTGGCACTTTGAGAAAATAGAACTGTGTCATTGACACGAGTAGAGTGGGCTAGTTATAAGAATCCAGAGATCGCTTCAGTCTGACATGAGGACAGATAGGATAGGGGGGGAGTGCACTAATATTCAGTTTTCATTTGCATTTAAGCAAGTTTGAATGAGATATACCCAACTCGTGTACAACAGTTGAATAACGTAATAGATAGATGTCCGTGCGCTATATTTCGTATGAGAAATTATCTGGGCTGAAGCACGAAAAAGGAAAGCAGGTATGCAAGATTATCTACTGAACACGAGTTAGATATCTCATGCACTGTGTATATGATAAATGAATAATGAGTTTAAAGTTTAAAGCTCAAAAGTGAGTTACACTAAAGAAAATCTTTGTATTTATTTTATGATTTGTGGGTTGTTTTCCAAACGCGTAGATAAACTTGTCGCCAGTCCTGTGTTAAGATAAAAGGATAAGCAAGAAAAAATTTTCTCTCTCTATCTCTCTCTCTCTCTGAGAGCGAGGTGTAATGGCACGTATCTGTTATGAATTTTAAAGCCACTTTACTTTATATGCTTAGGAGCAATAAATTAGTTATGCGAAATTACATTGTTACTTCCTCTACAATGAACTTTTAATATTTACGTAATTTCTTTACTGTCCCACTCTCGTCATGACAAGTGATATGGTGGTAAAGGGTTACAAATTATTTCAAAGATATTCACGTCTTTCATGGTTTACGTTAGGGAAAAAGTTTTGAAAGTTTGTTCAGTGAACGAAAGATATGGAACTGTGTCGCTTTTAAAACAATTGATTAGTTCCTCGCTTCGTCCTGAGACAGAGGATTTTGGAATGAAAAAAAAAAAAAAAAAAAAACACTCCTTTCTTCGGATAAATCTGGGTTCGAATGCAAACTCAACTTAAACTAACTTTCAACATCAGCAATGACTGTCTTTATTTTTAATGCACTGGGAGGGTCGTTAAATGTAACTACACTTGGGAATGTTCTTACTACGTTTTTGGCATTCTGCGCCTGTGCTGATGTATAATGGGTTAAAAGCGTCAGATGCCAGAGATCGCTACACGGTTTCTTGTAGGCTACTGAGTTATCCCAAAATTTATCACTGATTGAGAAATTGTCCGCTTTTTCTCGGCCATAACTATTCCTGAATAAACCTTTAGCTACTTGTTCTTGCTAACACATGCACAGTTCCCTAACAACGCACTTCCTAATTCCTATGTTCATTCATATGGCAAATTAGATACAAGACTATCCCTGCACTTTGGAAATTTTGCAGACGGGAAACAAGCCTACCTCGATTAGAGAAAACTAACTTAAGAACCTATGTGCTTTTCCCTGAAAATGTTCTGAGTAAATTTAACAAAAAAAAAGAGTCCAAACATTTCTCCTTTAAAAGAATATTAACATCACTTTTCTTATTTAACCATACATATCCTTAATGTTAGAAGACAATGATAATACCTTTTACCTTAATTCTCTGCTCCATCCGCTTTTCATGAATTTGTAAATAATGAAATTATTTAATTTAAATGAATGATTAAATTTAAATGAATGATTTATTATTGGATTTATTAGCTTTTAGTGATGCTAATTGGCTATTCCATAGATTCTTGGTCGCCACTGTCATAAACTGGGCCCGAGGTGTAGGGGAACTGAGCAATTTATTATTATAGAATGCCTTCGTACCAATGGGGGCCCCAGTTTATGAATAAAAGGAGAAACTGTTGAAAACTCACCTTAGAATCTTCCTGTAATTTGGTAATTAATGAATGCTTGCCTTATAAAATAGAATTCTTTTACAATTAAAAGGGGGTTATTTAAGATATGGACATAAATATTGAGACCAAAGAACTAAATGTTAATTCAAAAATAATCACACAAATCACATATGATAGATCAATAATTACACATTTTACAAAATGAAAATGTAAAATGGGGAACAGATACAATAATCCTTGTTATAACAAATAATACTGTTATGTTAAAATGTATCCATTCCAGACAAATACATTGAAGGTGATTCTAGGGAAATGGCAATCAGTTAATCGAGATGATTTCACCAAAACAGATTCTTTTGATCAATTAGGAATGGAAGGAAATTTGATGGTTATCAGAACTAGTGGGGCATAGATTTGCAGACTGTGATATAGGATGGCTCCTGTAAGAGAGGTCAGGAGTTACCTAACACAGAGGGGAGAAGGAAACTTCCTTTGCTATTAATTAAACAAAATAAATCTTTACACCAGGGAGGAAAGCAACACTTATATCACTTTAAACTAATTTGCCCTTAATTTAGATTCATGGAGGGAATATCTGAATACTTATTACTGAATCATATTATGATGATTGCAAAAAGCAAGTCATGGGGCGATTCATGGGCTGCTCCAAAGTATGATGACTTAACAAAGGGACTGCATTTTTATGAGGAAGAAAATGGATACATGAGGAATAAAAAATCGAATTTCAGGGGAAGAAAGGGCTGGCTTATTAACTGTTTGCAGAAGATGTAATTATAAATGTGTGTTTTAAAACAAGATACGACACAGCCTGTATACCGGAGTTAACTTCGCCACTTAGGAAGAAGCGCCTGGACATGATGGTTCAGCATAAACCATCTGAGGAGCGCTGCTTCATGGGGAGACAGAGAGCGCATCCCACTGTTCTTTGGTTCAAAGTCTCAGCCTCAAGTTATCTGCAAAGAGTCATACAGCCAGCAAAAGAGTGAAGAAAAGAAATTCTAAGATAAGTACTTGGAGGTTAAGTACTGAATGTAGTACAGGCTGGCTAGGTTCTTTGTGCCTATAAACAATTAGCAGCTCCCATATCACGTGATGGGGGTGATCATATTTATTATTCAGACCTGTCAGTTGAGGTGGGAGGCATCTTAAATGAGTGAAAACAGGCACCAACCGCTTTTTCCCCTAGTTCAAAAATATGCTTGGTATCTATATATATGCCATGTTTTATGTATACAGTCAAAATGAAAGGTGAAAATGCTTCTCTGAATAAATATATCACTGGCTGCTGGACGAGGAAGGGATAAATTATTTATATACATACATACATTATTATAAGACATACATATATTATATATATATATATATATCAAGGACAGGGTGACAAGGAGATAGTCGGTCATCTGTAGGTGGTATTTATTTGTTGACGCGTTCTGTAACACTTTGTTACATCATCAAGGCTAAAAAAGAAAATTTACAAAATTAAAAATACATGGAATAAAACTAACGACTTCAAGAGAGTCTCAACATGCTATATAAATATACATTAAAACAAGACAGTTCATAAAAAGCGCCTGCTAGACTAAAAAGGCTGAAGACTGAATGACTAAAAGGGAGGAGAAAGCAGCAAAGAAAACTGGCTAAGCCAGATACAACTGAACAGAGGTGGTGTGTGAGTTCAACTTAGGAACTAGCTGTTTTATGAATAACGATTCTAAAATTAGCAGTTCATGTAAATGACTTGTTTGGCCCAAAACAGAGAAGTCAGAATAATCAATACTGGTATTACATATATTTGAATGATTTCTGATATTAGAAAATTCTGGATTGACACCTGCAACCAGTACGGTGACTAACACCTTTATGTGAATCTGCTCTGACCCTCAGCAATCGTTTGAAGTCGATCCCACGTAAGTCCCCAAATTACATCTGGGGCAAGTATATTTATATACGACTGACGATTGCATTATTGGGCAGATTCTATCTTTAAATTTAAAAAGGGACCATTATTGTAAGTGGATTTTTTGGTATTAAAATGACTTGCAACATGTTAAAATGTTTTTCTATTGCAGACTTCAGATTACTTCTAAATTTATCGTCTTGGACGTATGGGATAGCTGCATAGAGTTTCTTCCGTGGTACTGTACTTATAACAGGAGTGAGATAGTTTTTATTTAAGAAATTCTTGCAGTGTTTAAAGAAAAACATGAGATGGAAAACCAATTATCAGTAAAATATTTGTGCAAGAAAATTATTTCTTTATGATAAGAGTCCCAAGAAGAGGTTAGAGTATAAGCCCGGTGGAGGAGAGTAAAAT
>NC_089753.1:71898588-71913588 GCF_040412425.1 Macrobrachium rosenbergii | reverse complement strand
TTTTTTATAATTACACACGTACGTGTGTTATTTTGTGTGCATACACGCATGTATGTAAAGTGGGAGCGGTTGCTATGTTTACTCGGCAATCGCTGGGTCTGGCGACAGGAGAGGCGAGCTTGTGGCTTCGGGGGTTTTGGCCTCAGCAGTTTTTCGGCAGGCTTCAGCAGGCCTGGGATGGATAGTGATAGGGCGAATTCCTTCCCTTTCTCTCTCTCTCTCTCTCTCTCTCTCTCTCTCTCTCTCTCTCTCTCTCCCGTCTGTCTGCTCGAGTTCTGTTTTCTATACGTGAGAGCGGGTTCCCATTCTCTTTACTTGGGAGAGACTGACTTTTTTTTTATTTTTGCCGGTTGGCTTTGAGGACGCCATTTTGACCCATTTTGTAATCAGCTGTGCATTTAGCCAGCAATTTTTCTTTTCTTCCCTTGGGACTTCGAATTTAGTTGAGGGTTGAGTTAGTTTTGAATTAAATTTTGGGCTTAATTTGGTTATGGGCTTAATTAATTGGGACTTTAATTTTGAATTTAATTTTGGGCTTACTTAATTTTGAATTGAATTGAGTGTTTGGTTAACTTTGGATTTAATTGCAGGTTTAATTAACTTTGGGATTTAATGGTGGGTTTGATTAGTACCTTCTTTTAGGTTCAGAGTAAGGGGAATAACATTCTGGGTTTCGTGTTGTATGAGAATTGTCAGGGGAAATTGTCTTGTCTTGGGTTTTTTTCTGTAAGAGGTGTCCTTTTGCAGGACTTGGGAATTTTTTGCATTTGTGACCAGCCAAGAATAAGTTAATGAATTTATTTACGAAGAAGAAAGTTGCAAAAATGAAGAGAGGAAATATTCATCAGAGATTCCTTAAGTCAGCGTATGGCTGTGTAGGACACGGAGATTCAGTCCGCGGTCTAAAGGACTTTGTTGGAATTCGGAACAGCCAAAGATCGATGGTTGGTTTGACGTCTCGAACCCCACGGGTATGTTGCTTTAATTGTAATATGCAGGGATACATTAAGAGATTTTGCCGTGTTAAGTATTGTGGCACTTGTAAGAGTTATGCTTATCCTTGGCGGTCCTATCCATCTCAGAGACAGTATAATGTTAGGCCTGCATTTCAGAATTTTGGTAGCTCAGATAAGAAAGTTTCTCACACGGATTTTTCGAGGGGATCTTGTGATCAGTGGACAGTGTCTAAAGACCAGTCAGTTGTAAAGGAAAACTAGATGGGTGTTTCTTGGGATATAGGACTTCTGGGAGAACCCTCAAGGTCAAAGCCCATCGTAATTCAATCTGTACATGGAATAAATGTAAGAGTTTTTATAGATACAGGCGCCTCTATTAATTTGATGAATTATGAGTTGTTCAGATCGATGTTTCCCAATTGCTCTTTAAGACCCGCTATGTGATGTTCAAGCAAATAGGTTACAAGATGTAGATTTATTTCTCGGGGGTAGATCTTTGACAGAATCATTTTTGGTTATACAAGGGGGTACTTTGGGGAATACTTTGTTACCGGGTCATCCAGCATGTCAGAGACGAAAGATCTCAGTTCATGCGGGAGTATGCGGTATAACTGTGGGAATACCTGGGGTGTTTGTGGCGTATGAGAGGACATGTGAGTGGGACGGAGGATGAGGATGGATCGGGTGTACATGAGTTTCCGTGGGTGGATGCTGAACATGTGTCGGTGGATAAGAGGTGTTATAAGGGTGTTTTGACGGATGATGTGGTGGTTGGTCCTGGTATGGTTGCTATGGTTAAAGTTCGAATAAAAGGAGTGCATAAATCCAGACAGATGTGTGTAGATGAATGTAGCGAGAAGCTGAATGGGGTTTTGTGTACCGGTTCTGTAAATAGGGTGTCAAGTTCAGGGGACACTGGGGTGTAATTGCTAAACTGTAATGATTCAGTTTGCAATTATCAGAAGGGTACTTATGCGCTCAACTTTGTTGACTAGGTCAATGAAGATAATTCAGTAGCTATTTTTGGAAATTTTTGCAGTTTTTCAGAAGAAGATTTACAGGCTAGAAGGCAAGTTTTTAGGGATCAGTCAGCCAATGTTGATTCTAAAGAATATGTTGGCCGTGTAGAAGACGTTCTGACTGAGTTTGCGGACATAATCGCTATAGGGAATAATAGTGACTTTCCAAATGCCCATTACATCTGCAAGACACTCTAATGTCTTGTTCACAAATTCTCTCCCACTATCTGTAATCAGCACCTCAGAACCCCTTTGACAACAAATATATCCATTAAAGAATGAGACTGCCACCCCCTTCACTGTTTTATGCTACAAACGAAAACTCTCTACAAACCTAATCAATTCATTAATATCCACCAACAGGTGCCTATGGCCATAACTAGATTCACAGAAATTGAACAATAGGTCCATATGGACCTAGAGAATGGTCTACTGGGAATAGGAAACAAAACCAATTTTCAAGAAACGACCCTCAATGGCTTACACACGTAACAAACTGAACAACATCTCGCAAAGTCTTCCACTGTTGCAAGAATATTCTTCCAAAAGAATTGTCCCCCATATATTCTGATACGTCTTCTCAATACCCATTTGTGGACTACCAGACCTACAATGAACAATATCCAGAACCATAGGTACTAAACTCCTAGGAGCAACTATTTGCGTCATATCACCTTTGTCCTCACTATTTCTCAGTCTATATCTAATCTTCCTAACTAACAAATTACCCTCTAATTCAAGACCTGCAAAAGGCAACTTGTAACCCTTCCTAACTAATTCCCCCTCTATGAAATGCTTTTGCGTCTGCCAAAACCTCATCCTCATCCTGTTTAGATTCTACTAAGCTAATATCCTATTCCATGAAATCTCCAGATACATAGCATACATGTTAACCATCTGAATCAGAAAAACTTCTACTTATGGGCATTCACACAACATTATGTTCACCCTTTATATACCCAATCTTGGCATCAATATCCCTGATTGTCAAATACCACCTAGCCTCTTTAGGGGAAAGATCCAGCTTATTGAAAAGATCCAACAGTGTTTTATATTCTGTAAGAACTTCTACATGACTGCCCATCAATAACATCTTGAATTGAACCAAACTAGACACTATGACAAAGACCTCCTTGTCCACTACTGACCATAGCCATTCATTACTACCCTGTGTCTTAAACTTCCTACTGTAAAATGCAATTGGATGGAGTCTTCCGTCGAACTTCTGCCTAAGGCAGGCCCCTATGCCATCGTGACTGGCATCTGCCAGGAAAGTGAAAGGACACTCAAAATCAGGAAACTTCAACATTTGGGGATTAACTAAAGCATCTTTAATATTCTGAAAGGCTGACTGCTGTCCATCACCCCATACAAACTACACATCATCCCTCAGGACATCTGTTAAAGGTGACAATAAAGTAGAAAAACCCTTCACAAACCTATGAAAAAATCCAGCCATACCCAAGAAAGACCAAATCTGTTTCTTATTCTTGGGAGTAGGAAAATCTACAATTTGCCCTAACTTTATCCTTATTCATTCAAACCCCTCTTTAGAAATGACATGGCCTAAATATACTATCTGCTTCTTCAGAAAATTCCACTTAGCTAATTTTATCTTCAAACCTACTAACCTAAGCCTCCTTAACACTTCCCTAAGAACCTCTAAATGTTCCTCTACAGAATCAGTGGCAACTAAGATGTCATTCATATATACAAAAATGGATTTCCCTAGCAAGCCATGCAAAACTGTTTTCACGAACCTTGTAAATGTCTTAGGGCTACCTGATAAACCGAACGGCATCCGCATGAACTTGTAATTACTTCTTGGACAAAGAAAACACTGTATACTTGTGCCTCTCCTTGCTAAGTGATACTTGCAAGTACCCCTGCATCAGGTCAATTGAAGAATAAATATTCTTGCCTCCAGTCTCAACAAATAAATCTGGCAAACAAGCCACAGGGTAGCAATCAGGAATGGTTTTCTCGTTCAACTTCCTAAAGTCCACACAAACCCTAACTGAACCATCCTTCTTAGGCACTACTACCAACGGAAAATTAAAAGGTAAGGAACTGGGCCTAACAGTGCCTTCCTCCTCCCACTTATTAACCTCTTGCTATACCTGTTCTATAATCTTAAAAGGAATCCTATATGAAGTGACAAAAATAGACTTAGTCTTATCCTCTAAATGAACCTTGTGGTCTAACACATTTACTAACCTTAACTTATCCCTTTTAAGTGCAACTATTTCTGGAAACTCAGCCAGAACATCTACACCCTGATATATTTTTTGAAATCAGTATTGGCTAAATGATGCATAAAAACCCGCCTCCTAGCCTGTAAATCTGCTTCTGAAAATTCACACATGTCCCAGACAATAGCAACTGAATTATCTTCATCAACCCAGTCAACAAAATCGACTGCATAAGTAGCCTTCTGATAGTTCCGAACTGAATCATTACAGTTTAGCAACTCCACCCAAGTATCCCCTGAACTCGATACATTACTTATGGAAACCGTACACACTACTCCCCTTCAGCTTTTCGCTACATTCATCCATACACACCTGTCTGGGTTTGTGCACACCTTTCACTCGAACTTTCACCGTAGAAACCACACCAGGACCTAGAACCGCATCATCCAACAAAACCCCCTTCCTGCCCACAGACACATATTCAGAATCCACCTGCAAATCATCATGTACACCCGATCCATTATCATCATCCAGTCTACTTGTATCCATTCTCTCGTAAGGTACAAAAACACCAGGTACTCCATAAGTTATACCACATACCCCTGCATGAACCGAGATTTTGTGTCGTTAACACATTAGATGACCCAGTAACAACGTATTCCCCAAAGCAGCCTTCGCATAACCAAAAATGGTTCTGTAAAAGTTCTACCCTCAAGAGATAAACACACATCTATGTGGCCCAAAACCCGTAACATATTTCCTTGCACATCACATACTGTCTCTTTAGTAGGCCTCAAAGAACGATCAGAAAACATTGATCGCAAGAGCTCATAATTCATCAAATTAATAGAATCACTGCATCTATAAAGATATTCACATTAACACCATACACAGACCCTTTTACCACTGGCTTCGGCTCTGAGGGCTCACCCAGAAGTCCTATATCACAAGAAACAACTCCTTTTATCTCTTCCCCTTCTGCTGCTCAGTCCTCCAAAAATTTTGTTGGCCCCTAGAGGTTCCCAAAAAACCTCCTCGAGGAGCTCTCCTGCCTGCCAGACCAGCGCACTGAGGCGTGCTTCTAGACTCATTCTGTTTAAGAGGTGGGCAAAACCACCAACTGTGATATGCAGACCTGCAAGCACCACAATATTTCACCCTACAAAACTTCTTAGTATGACCCTGCCTATTACAACTATAACAATGCCCCTGAGATCCTGAACTTGCAGAAGTTTTATCATCTTCTGTCTTGGCACATAACCTCATAATTTTGGAATCAGAATTACTCTGTGTATGATGCTTTGGAATAGCCCAGGAAGATTTCAGCATCCCGTCCAAAAAGGAGGTATCTACTGTAGAGCATTTCGACATGTACTTACGAATTTGAGAGAACAGTAAAGTTTCACCCGACCCGGTTTCTATCTCTGTGTCAAAACTATTTACGATAGCATCAAGAACGTCATTCTGGATCCATGCATATTGCAATAGTTTCTCAAGGTTTTCTATCATTATATGGCCTTCATTTACCCAACCACAATTTCTCAACTTCTTCAAAAAATCCCTTACAGCATCAAAATGTTTGTCACTAAATGTGACCATTGAATCATGGCCTTTACGGACCTTGAAAAGAGATCTGAGATCTCGAACTACATCACCGGCTCCAGCTGTTCCATATGACACTTTCAAAAAATCCTTAAGGTCATCCCAGGTCCTACACTTTGTAAAGTGATGACTCTGGCAACGCTGTCCGATATCCCTTTATCCAAACTAAGGAAGCCCTTTGTTTCATTAAAAGCTTCTACCTCATCTGTTATTTTCTTGGTGACTAAAAAATTCGACACCTCCTCTATAAAAATTTTGAAAGGAACTGGAAGAACGCCATCAACCAGCCCAAGAAAAGGCTGTATTCCTGCATTTACGGATGTAAATTTGTGCAACATTGTCACCTTATCCTTATCTTCGTTAGCCTCTGCCATCATATCAGAATGGAGAATCCTCCAAGTTCCAAGTACTCAACCTGTTCGCAACTTCATATAACTCCCCAAAGGTAGAAGGAGAAAGGGGAAAAATAAAAAAAGTAAAAATTCAGTAAACTCCCAACACTAATGCAAATGCGAACCATTAAATCAAATTCTAAACTTCAAATGGGAACAATGACGTAACCCTAACCGCAGATGCGAAGAGTTAAGAGAAAAAAATTCTAAACGCCAGATGCGAACAATGAAGTAACCCTAACCACAGATGCCAACAATTAAGAAAAAAAATTCTTGCGATTGATACCCAGAAATGTTCCCGAATACCCAAAATACTTCAGTCCACCTTCATGGAAAACGGGCTTGCAGAGAGAATGGGATAACAGCGTCAAGTGCTCTCTATGACATCGTAAGATTGTCACCAATCCCTAATGAAAGCTTCACCCACCATCTTCGTGATGTACCACAAAGCAGCAGAACACTCCCTTAATTAGCCCCCATTACAAGTAACCGACAAGAAAAAAAACCATAGTAACACTCATGTAACCCCTTCTCACAACAATTAAAGTGGTTCGGAGTCCACAATAAGCTGTAGGTCCCGTCGCTAGGTAACCAGTTGGTTCTTAGCCACGTAAAATAAGTCTAATCCTTCGGGCCAGCCCTAGGAGAGCTGTTAATCAGCTCAGTGATCTTGTAAAACTAAGGTGTACTTAACTTCACTCACTACAATGGCAGCAAAATACGTAGTTAACCTGAAAGATAAACACAATACACTTCTTGATCTTTGAAACGCACGCACTCAACCACTAGCGGCACAAGTCTCTGATGCCACTGACTCAAATAACAGTGTGCGGTTACTCAATCAGTAAAGAGGCATGTATACCAACCCAAAAGGCACACCCTAATTCCTACAAATCCCAGTTTCCTCGTAAAATAATTCTCTTCGAAGCATACCTAAACACTAAAGTATACCCAATTGTAGTTCCCGCTGACCACCAAAATATCTATTATACAATTGAGATTAGATCTCATTGCTTACCTTTTGCTAAAAAGTCAATAAGTCCCATCTATTGGTAGCTTGGTAGTGAAAGCATCAAAAAAGGCTACTGGCAATGCACATCTGTACATACACACACCCATACTCTCTCTCTCTCTCTCTCTCTCTCTCTAACTCGGTCTACAGTGAAACAAGTGTTACCCAAAATAATTATTTGACGAAATATAACATAACTGATTGCTAGAAACAAGAGACGAAATAAAATGGAATACTAATGTTCAACTAATTATTCCCTAAATACTTTTCCAACGATAGGTCAAAATAAATCTATGTCCAGTATATTCCCAATGACTACGTTTTAACTCTCTTCCTCAGCAAAACATCTGACGAAGTCAAATATAACCCTTGTTAAACAAATGCCCATAAAACTAATGATATGAGAATTCCTCCCATGTTACTTATGAAGTATGAATAGTCAAATTCAAGTGAGATATATGTTAAGTGAAAAGAACAATCTACAGTTTGGGAAATGTAAAATGTTTCCTACCTCCAGACAGCAATGCTCACAATTCTTAATCGACAGTTCTCGAACCACAGAGTCTCCACCGAAGACCTCTCTTAATATCCGGTGTTGATCTTCAAATGACAGTTTGTTTGATAACTAATCCCTTCGCACTCCGGGACTCCACCCATAAAAAAAACACACATGCGGACGCATTAACCGAACCTGGATATTTCCAGTGAACACACTTTACAGTCTTAAGTTGCTAGGCAGGGATGTTCTCACGTCTCAAGTATATCTGACGTATACAGTTCTTTAATCAGGATTCACGCCAGATAACAGCTAAAAATTCTCTCAAGGTTCTTCCTAATGCCTTTAGCCACACTTATTAATAAAAATCTACTGTTTATTGTAATTCATAAAATACTTGTGACCTATGAGGTTTTCTATATATATATATACACACACACACACACACACACACACACACACACACACACACACATATATATATATATATATATATATATATATATATATATATATATATATATATATATATATATATATATATATATATATATATATATATATATATATATATATATATATATATATATATATCAGGTTTTTGAAATTAGAGGCCCCCTCCACAGAACAAATGGAACGTTATGAAGTTTTCGCTATAGCCTGTCTCCTGGGCACATTATTTTAAGTTTCTATTAAGTTATTTTTCATTTTACATTTCTTGTATTTTCAGACTGAGTGATTTGAGCAGATACAGCCATGGCTAAACACTGAGGAAATCAAATGGCTGACTGAGTCCGCTATAATCCTCCTGAGAGGCCAGGATGCTGGCGATCCTTCATTTCACGTTCCTGGATAGCTAAATACATTAAAAGAGATGAATCCTTTGTTAAAAGAAACTGGAACAAAAATCCATATGACTGTCATCACGGAAAGAGTGAGAATCTTGGAAGGCCTGGAAGTCCTTTCTCAGGAGTCAAAAGACATCATAGCTGAGGCAGTGGGAGACCAAGAAAGTCTTAATGTAAATTGGCACTTGAACTAGAGACAAAAAGGGGAAAGAAGAGAACTTATAGTGCTGTATATCGTGAGTTGAAAAAATCTGGTATCAAGCCATTTCATGTTATCAGCAAGCCCAACATCACTCAGCAACAGAGAGAAGACTGTGCATGGTTTTGTCGTTCATTTCTTAAAGATTGGGATGAAGCTGACTTTCTCCATGTTGCCGCACTTCTCCTCAGGGGATAAATAAGGACTATATCTAAAACTATTTCTATTTTGCATTGGGCAAGGATCCTTTAGGGGAAGTACTTGATATAACCGACTTCAGTGGCTCATTAGTGCCTACCTTCGGGCTCGGAAGGGAGTGGAATGTCTGCTTAAAGGGGGAACTTTTATGGATATCACCACTGGATTGCTATCTCTTAAGAACTTATTGGAAAAATAGCAGACAATAGGAGAGGAGGTATACCCACAGACCTATGAGCAAGCAGAGAGTTTTAGCCATTAACAGTCTCACCCTCTTCAAGGGTGGGGTTTAATGTCTCCCAAAGGAACACGTGTGGGGGTAGATAGCTGTTTTCCTGTCTTAATCTTAAGATTCAATTTATCTCCAGCTGATTCCGGTCGACCCCTTTCTGGCCGTACCCATTTCCTAATTCCCAGGTACACAATGGCCCCGCAGCTTACTCCTTTGACTACATCTGCCTCACAAAGTATTTCCCCCGACTCCATACCATGTTTTCTCGATGTTCACCCTGCTGATCCTCTTCCGCCTCAGGTCCAGTAGCATTCTGCATTTCTGCGGCCTGATCCAGCGCAGATACGACCGGCCACTACTACTGACTTGTCGTTAATTGGATATTACTCTGAAGAAGTGGTGGAAAGAAAAACTCGACCTCGAATTCTTACAATATTGGCAACTCAGTCAGGTCACACCCAACTTTGTTGAATTTGAATTGTTTAGACGTTCGTCATATAATACCAAATGCTACCATAATTCACTTCTGCATTGTTGTCTATTGAAATCTGTACCAAAGAAAAGCTTATTGCTAAACAATTCAGACCTATGCAACTTTTGTATAGTGATGTCCATAACCGACTCACAATTATTGATGTAATCATTTTTGACTAGTTGTTATCTAAAGACTTAAATGGCTATTTTGAAAAGGTGCAAAATATCCATAACAACAAACTTAGGAAACTGGGTGTTTTCAAACCGAATTTTTCTGGTAATGGGAACAAGGTGGTTTTCAACTTCTCTGACTATAACTTAACCAAGAAAGAAGAATTTCTTTTTTCTTTTTGGGCTGGATTTCTACTTCACCCAATTACAAGCCTTCATACTGTGAGTACTATTTGCCCTTTGAAGTACTTCTTTACCAAGCTGAATACCTTGAAAGATAACCTATCAAAATTCCAAACTGAACTGTTCGCTTTCGCACATACTAACTACCACAACAGAAAACTAGATGGGCCTCTTTCTTTAATGAAGATGATCTAAATACACTTCAAAAACTGAGTAAAAACAATAACTTAATATTTTGCAAACCAGATAAAGGTAATGGTACAGTTATTTTAAATAAAGTTGATTTTATCCAAAAAATGCAAAATATATTCACTGGCGATTCTAAATTTCAGCAAATTGGTAACAAAGACTTAAAACTGATTTTTGAGAAAGAGGATATTATTAATCGTTTTCTAAAATCTGTAAAAATAAACATTGCTATTACTCAAACCACATATGATGAGCTTTTCGTCACTGACTCTAATGGTATCATGTATGGCCTCCCCAGAACGCAAAAAGAACGTACCTTATGAGGCCTTATCCTTTCTTCATATACTGCACCCAACTACAAATCGCAATATACGTAGTTCTCTGGAATACTTAAAAAATGAATTTACCGTTAACAGTTCCTTAGAATTTAAAAATAATATTTTATGTCAAGATTCCGATCTGGTCGTGGCCAGTTATGATATAGAATCGCTATTCACTTATATACCAGTGAGGAAACAATTGATTGTATTTTGGATACTATTTTTAATGATCAGGATAGTATGCGCCACAGTTAACCACTTAGATTTTAAAGAGCTGTTGGAGTTGGCAGTGTTCAATGATGAAGTTTACATGCAGGTGGAAGGTGTGGGAATGGGTAATCCATTAAGCTGCATTTTTGCTGATATTATTGTGCACAAATTCGAGACAGCTGCTGAATAGCTGTCCCTCTGTGTTCAAGCCTTTCTTTTATCGCCGTTATGTCGACAACACTTTTGTCCTTTTCAAAGACCGTCACCATTGTGACTAGTTTTTACAACATGCTAATTTACTACATAATAACATTAAATTACCTTATGAATTAGAAAATAATAACCAATAATCCTTTTTAGATACTATCATCATCCGTGATGACAATAGATTCCACACTGCTGTGTTTCGCAAGAATACCTTTACAGGTATTGGACAGAATTTTTACAGTTCATGTTTTTATAATTTCAAATTGAATTCCCTATCCCCTCTCCTCCACAGGGCCATTACACTTGCATCTGATTGGAATCTTTTTCAAAAGGAAAAAGGTTTTCTCTATGATAGTTTTAAATCCAACTGCTATCCATCCAGTTTGTTTTAAAAATATGTAAAGAAACATTGATAAGTTCCTTTTCACCTTCCTGCTACCACACACTTGGCACATAAATTAACATACTATATAAGTTTCCCATTCACGTATGACACCTCTTTCCTACCCAAGCTAAAAAGGATTTTAGCAGTTGACGTGAAGCACCTAAGAACTATTGGTGGTGTGATTCGTCACAAAGAAAAACTGCGCTCTTTAATGCAGTCTGGCTTTGTTTATTTAGTTACTTGCTGTTAATGTCATTGTCAGGCATACGTGGGAAACACACACCGACTGCATAAAGGCAGATGAGATGCACATATTGGCGTTAACTTTCGTACTGGGTGCAAGTTGTCCAGTCGTGAAACATCATATATTAGAAATCATATAAAACTATGCAAAAGTAAAATAAACTATAATAATTTTAAGATTATACTAACCAGCCAACACGAACACCACCTCCCTATTCTTGAATCGTTAGCGATCAAGAAGCTTGTTCCCTCTTTGAACAATTATTCCTAGTCCACGCCCCTGTACATAGCCTAAACCACACCTTACCTTACGTTTACTTTTCTTTATAAAGCAACTGAACTTCGAGGAATAAAGTTTGTTAGTTGAAACATTCTAGTTCTTTATCTTTTTTTAAGAATTTTGTTTTAGGCTTACCTGTGTTGATGTTTTACTTATCATAATTTATTTGTACATACATACTAACATTCCCGCTGCATTTGTGTATTTTGCTTTGTATATTTAGCCTTGAGGATGAGACAAGGATCTCAAAACGTAGGCTGCGATGAATAAAGGAAAACCACATACCAAACTTGTCTACTTTAGTACCTTCTTGTGTATTTTGCTGAGGAATAGCCTGCTCACATCAGCATATATATATACATATATATATATATATATATATATATATATATATATATATATATATATATATATATATATATATATGTATGTAGTTGTATGTATGCATGTATGTATATATGTATATATATAAATGGTTGTGTATGTATGTGTGTGTTCCACATACACTCTGAAATGCATTGAGCAATTTCAACCAAACTTGGTATACATATGACTTACTATCTCGAAAAGAACACTGTGGAGGTAAGACTTAACTAGCACCAAGGGCCACCAAAGGAGGTTAGGGTGGAAGGGCTTCCCTGAAATGGGGCTGGTTCTGCCAGTGAAACGGGGCTGGTTATTCCCATAGATTTAGTAACTTTACAAATTTATCATACCCAATTTCGGCATACTGCTGTACATATGACTTACTGTCTGGAAAAGAATTCTGTGGGGGTAAGACATCCATGGCACCAAAGGGGGTAGGGGTTGAGAAGGGGCTGAGAGAGAGAGAGAGAGAGAGAGTGAGAGAGAGAGAGAGAGAGAGAGAGGAGAGGGGGTGTTTGGGAGAAGAGGGAAAGTGAGAGAGAGAGAGAGAGAGAGAGAGAGAGAGAGAGAGAATGATTCTTGCACCATGCTCTCTCCCCTTTCACCCCCCAAAAGTCTCTCTCTTTTAAGCATGATTAGAAGTACATGACATCACAAACACGCCTCTCTCGGTGACGACACAGCTCCGTCATTCGTTATATGTATTCTTGCTTCATACAGGTGCATTCATCATCCATATACATCCCTAGTCGCCCTCGATCCAACTTTAGGGCCTACTGGACACACCTACCAGATAGATCCTAAAATCAGCTCTATGCAAAACAAATAAAGACTGTTTCCTGAAAAATCCAATGGATGTCTGAGGACCGAAGCAGCTAATTATCCACATGTTAGTTAGCAGTTTTGTCGGGTCACTCCTGAGGTAAAGGAGACCTTAGGGTTAGAAGATATCACAAATGGATGGTTGAGAATCAGGTTACACCTGTTGAAATCAATTTCTCAACAGTTTTTTAGATTTCCCGGTCCACAGAATTTTTTTTTTTTTTTATTCTGCCTTGTTTTGAATATTAGTTTCCAGTCTAGTCTCCAGCAGCTGACTATTCAAAAGATAAGAACTTCAGTTCCATAAAACTTTTATAGATCCTAGAATCTATTTTACTGTTTCTGTTATTTGATTGACTTATAGTGCATGCTTAAAAAAAAATTCATAATTTTGAACATCTTTGCATTCAAATCTTACAGACTATACCATCTACTAAGTGGTATTAGATATATACTAAATTTGAGTCTTGCCTTTTCTGTCATAAAGTTCAGTATCGAACAATTGTCCAGAATTTTCGTTATTGATGTGAACAAATTCAAGAACAATTTCTGTCGACGTATAGTTGAAATGTTGGAGCTGGAAAAGTTTAAACTAGATTAAAAGATTTATTAGTGATGCAAAAAAAAAAAAAAAAAAATTCATACAAAATTTTTATAACTTATATTTGTTTTTACCTGTTTCGATATAACTGATTCTTTACTTCACCGGTTTTCCCGTACGATTTTTCGATTTGAGTCCCTTTCAGTATGGCACAAACTTTTCTGAGTAGCTCCTACGATGTATGAAGGTTTCCATTTTGTATGAAGTGTATTTTGCATAATTGGTGAAGTTTTTCTTACATTATACTCCTTATTATCTTAAAGGTTCTCTTCCTAAAATGTTAATCAACATTTATTAGCAATTTAAACACACTCAAAATTCGACATAAGACTACAGTACTTCAGTATTGGTTTCATGCTGGATAGATTTCAGGATTCTAAAGAGCCATATCTGACTTTTCTTCGTTGTTGGTATTCACAGACGCAAAAATGCCCTTTATAATTATGATAAGCGAAGGTCAATCAGTCTGTCTAACTTCATGCCTACATTTCTGGTATTGATTATTTAGCCACCTTCTTCGTGTTGCTTGGATATATAACATTGACTGTATTAAACACCCTTCTTTACCACTCTTTACAAGCATACATCCAGTCATTCCAAGTTTTAAGAGAAAGCCAGCCACTTTGCGCTTTGCCGTGACAATGTATTTGTACAAAATATCAGTACACATATACACTCATACCCATAATCAAAGCCATAAAAGCTCAAGAACCCAACAAAAGTAAAACATGCCATTATGATCGGTGCATTTTCGCCCATCAAGCAAGCGAACTCATTTATAAAACTTATGCGATGATGGGCAGGCGGCCGTGCTATGTAAGGAAAAGCAAAATTTTCCCCTCTGTTAACCTAATCAGTTTTATTTTTGTGCAATCAGGGAGTTCCCTGTTTTTTTTTGTGTGTTCTTTTTTTTTTTGAGCAGTTAGATTAAGTAGTCCTAGTGTGAGTGTTTTTGTTTGTCATGTTTACTTTACCTTATATTTTCGTATTAGGTTTAAAAAAATTCATTTTCCTGTTTAGTCAAATTAATTTTTTTTTTTTTCGTTGAGGGAGGAAGGTGTCAGGCAGTAACGTAATTTTAAAGTAAATTTTCTTTGTTTTGCCTTTTTGCTCTGATGGCTTTAATTTTTCTATTGTTTGCAATTTTGTAAAACTACGTTAAGTTAGGTGTTTTGCTGTTGGTTTTATGTTAATTTACATTTTGGTTAAATTGCTTTGGTTGAAAAGCTTAAGTTTTTGTGGCGCCATCTATTGAGTGCAGTTTTAAGTGCGGCCTTCCTCAGTGTTTTTGCTTCCTTGCCAAATTTGTAACTCTGTTTATTTTCTTTATGGTGACTGGGAGTGTTGTAAGGAGAGGTGACTTGTGGCTCTCCTAAAGTATTCTCGGGAGTCTAGTTCAAGGC